>NC_092378.1:59312699-59614347 GCF_030028105.1 Mobula birostris | reverse complement strand
GGCCTGTTCCTGTACTGTACTGTTCTGTTGGCAGATCTCCTGGTCATTTCTTGCAAGTATTAATCAGCAAAGATAGGAACAATCCACCAATTCAGCAACCAATTGTAAGTGAGATTTAATTGCACAGAGATGATCACTGACCTGGCAGCAGCTGCAAAAAATTTTCATTGCGCATTTTGGAAATTCAAATTATCCTGAAAGTACGTACTGTACCTGCATGACTGGGCCTCACACAGCACATACTACAGTCACTGCTCTTAGCACACAGTTAGAGTGGGGGCTGACTAAACAGCAAGGAAGGCCCATCAATTTTTCCAACTTCCTGTAATTACCTCCTTCTCTCCTCCATTCCCCATTCTGATTCCTCACCTGCCCATCACCTAATTATGGTTCTCCTCCTTCTTCCCTTTCACCCATGGTCCACTCTCCTATTAGGTTCCTTCTTCTTCAGCTCTTTACCTCTTCCACCTATTATCTCCCAGCTTCTGACTTCACCTCCCCTCCCCCACCCAGCCACCTTCCCTCTCACCTGATTTCACCTATCACCTGCCCCTCCCTCTACCTTCTTATTCTGTTATCTGTCCCCTTCCTTTCCAGTGCTGATGGAAGGTCTTGGCCCAAAGCAGTATTTATATTTGTTGCTTATTGCCCTCCATAAATACTGCCCGACTTGCTGAGTTCCTCCAGCATTTTCTGCGTGTTGCTTTAGGGCCTTTTATAACTTACTCTAAAATCAATCCAACCCTTCTCTCCTACGTAGCTCTCCAGTTTTCTTTCATTCATGTGCCTATCTAAAGTTTCTTAAAAGTCTCTAATGTATCTTTCTTGACCACCATTCCTTCCGCACACCCACCACTCTCTGAGTGAAAACATATCTCTGACATCCCCTCCAATCACTGTGAAGTTATGCCCCCCCCCAGGTATTTCCATCCTGGGAAAATAAATCAAACTATCCACGTGATCTACACCACTTGGCATCTTGCAACTTTGGAATTTCTTGCATATTTATTCTAAAACATTTTATAATCAAGCCATTTCATTGGAGATCAGTTCAAAATCTGTTGCGTGCAGATCTGCAGAACATTCAATTATGTGAACTGCTTTGCAAAGTAAAAATATGGAGAGTTAAATTGGAAAGAAATGTAGCTTAAATCTAAAACCATTCACGTAAATCTTGGTTTTGATATGTCTTTTGTTGCAGCCTGAATATGGGCACTGTCACAGGAGATCAATATTCATCTGAGAGACAAAGTAATCTCAGGGGACAAGAGGAGTGCGTGACCAGTTGGATTAATGGGCAATGACTGAGGCAAACATCCTGTTACAGAGAGCCGCAGTATTCAGTCTTCATTAGGCTATTTCTGTTGCAATATAAAATGTAGACAAAGAACATTACAGCACAGAAACAGGCCCTTCAGCTAACAATGTTGTGCCAAACTAATTAAACTGGTGATTAAATGCCTGATTTAACTAATCCCTGCCCACTCAATGTCCATATCCCTCCATTCTCTACATATTAATGTGCCTCTCAAATACCGCTGACATATCTGCCCCCACCACCCCTGGAAGCACGTTCCAGGCAGCCACGACTCTGTTATAAACACCTACCCTGTACACCTCCTTTGAGTTTAACCCTTCTCACCTTCATTTGGAATAACATCAGCTGTCCCGTCCGTGACTCATTTGCGGGCTAGCCCTTGGACTTGTTGGTCATTCACGCAAACAACTCATTTTACTGTCTGTTTCAATGTTTGATGTGCATGTCACAAGTAAGGCAAATTTTTTAAATTTGGAAAATGCATTATGGTTAGGGCATTCGGCCCACGATGCTGTGCTGAGCAAATTAATTTAGTAGTCAAATGGCCAACTAAACTAATCCCATCTGCCTACACAATGTCCATATCCTGCCATTTCCCTCACATTCATGTGCCTGATAGTAGTTTAATTGGTCACATGGCTGTAATTGGGTGGTGTGGGCTTGTTGGGCCAGAAGGGTCTGTTATTATATCTAGATTATTATTAGATTATTAGGTTATGAGGACACGCAGTCCTCTTTTATTGTCATTTAGTAATGCATGCATTAAGAAATGATACAATATTCCTCCGGTGTGATATCACAGAAACACAGGACAGACCAAGACTGCAAAACTAACAGAAACCACATAATTATAACATATAATTACAACAGTGCAACAATACCATAACTTGATGAAGAACAGGCCATGGCACAGTAAAAAAGTTCAAAGTCTCTCGAAAGTCCCACATCTCACGCAGACGGGAGAAGGAAGAAAGCTCTTCCTGTCATGCCCGACCACAGTCGGATAAGTCGTCTGAAAACTTGGAGCTCTGATCAGCCCTCCGACACCGAGTACCGAACACTATCTCTGCCGAACGCTTCGACCTCAGCCTCAGTCGCCAGCAGCAGGCAAAGCCGGGAATTTTGGGGCCTTCCCTCTGGAGATTCTCGATCGCACAGTAGCAGCGACAGCGAACCGGACATTTCAGAAATTTCTCCAGATGTTCCTCTGCTTCTCACGTCTGTCTCCATCAAATCAGAATTGTGCACGGAGTCCTACTTACAGATAAAATATCATTTCACTGGAGAGCTGCGCGCGCTGTGTCGCGCTGCCGTCTTCTCCTTCCGCCATAAAAATAAATAAAATAATATAATGTTAACTTTAAGGGACTTTAAGAGATCTGACTCTACTCATCCCCTCTAATGATTGGTGATGATAAAATGACTTTGCACAGACTTTAATTACTGAATATTGGTCTTTTGTTCCAATTTAAGTTTGCAGAAACTGATGGAAAGTATTAAGGCGGGGGGAGGGAGGTGGATATTTTTGCTTGGTGAGTTGTTTAGTTCATAGATTTATAGCTATACAGCAGGGAAACAGGCCTTTCGGCCCATCTTGTTCATGCTGACCCAGATGCCTGTCTATGCTAACAGCATTTGTCAATAGTGGATACAGCCCAGTCCATCGTGGGTAAAGCGCTCCCCACCATTGAGCACGTCCACATGAAACGTTGTTGCAGGAAAGGGTCATCCATCATTAGGGCCCCCCCACTGCCCAGGACATGCTCCCTTTTTGCTTCTGCCATCAGGATAATGTTACAGGCGTCTCAGGACTCACACCATCAGATTCAGGAACGGTTATTACCCCTCAACCATCAGGCTCTTGAACCAAAGGGAATGACTTCACTCAACTTCACTTCATCATTGAAATGTTCCCACAACCTAAGGACTCACTTTCAAAGACTCTTCATCTCATGTTCTCAATATTTATTGTCTGTTTGTTTGTTTGTTTATTTATTTATTATTTCTTTATTTTTTGTATTTTCGAAGTTTGTGTCTCTTGCACGTTGTTTGAACGTCCAGTTGGTGCAGCCTGTCATTGATTCTATTATAGCTATTATTCTGTTATGGATTTATTGAGTTTGCTTGTGAGAAAATGAATCTCAGGGTTGTATATGGTAACATATATGTACTTTGATAATAAATTTACTTCGAACTTTAAACTTTAGACTCCCCTGTACCAGGAAATAGTCTATGCTTATTTGCCCTCTCTATGTCCTTCATAATTTTATTAACCTCCATAAGGTCACTCCTCTACCTCCATCACACCAGGGTATGCATTCCTAGCCTATCTAATCTCTCCCTATAGCTTAAGCTTAAGTCCCAGCAACATCCTGGTGAATCTTTTCTGCATCCTCTCTAGTTTAATCACATCCTTCTTATAAGTGTGGAACAGATTTGATTGGCGGAATGACCTAGTTCTGCTCCTATATCTTATGGTGTGGCAGGCGTAATTGCACACTGTATTCCAAGGGTGGTCTAACCAAAGTTTTGTAGAACTGTAACATGATGCCCGAGCCCCTACACTCAAGGCCTTGGTCAACGAAGGACAGCATGCCATATGCCTTCTTCAAGGTCTCAAAATCAAGTTATTTTTTACGTGCACAAGTACATATTTCTTCTCCCCTCTCCCATTGGGCAAGGAGATACCAAAGCCTGAAAGCATGTACTACCAGGCTCTTGGACAGCTTCCATCCTGCATGGACTCTTGACCTCATAATCTACCTCAATATGATCTTGTATTTTATTGTTTACCTGCACTGCACTTTCTCTGTAGCTGTTACACTTTATTCTGTATTGTTATTGCTCTACCTTATTCTACCTCAGTGCACTGTTTAATCATTTAATATGTGTGAACAGTATGCAAGACAAACTTTTCGCTGTATCTTGGTACATGTGATAATAATAAACCAATTCCAATAGCAACGTGTGCGTGGGGGGTGCAATGAAAAACTTACTGCAGCATCACAGGCACATCGCATTAGAGATACAGCATTTACAGCAAAAGCACAAATCATACAGATTTTTATAAGGAAAAATACAACTGACAAAAAAATTGAAGTTCATTTCAGTGTAAGGTGATCAGAGTGGTCATAGTTGCTATACAGAGGTAATGATTAGGGTCGTGCCAGTTTGGTCAAGAACCAAATGGTTGAAGAAAGTAGTTGTTCGTGAACCTGGTAGTGTAGGCTTCTGTGTTTCCTGCCCATTGGTAGCTGCAAGAAGATGGAGTGGCCTGGATGGTGGGGATCTTTGACAATGGGCGTTGCCTTCTTGAGGCAGAATCTCCTGCAGATACTACCAATGGTGGGGGGAGATGTGCTCGTGATGTATTGAGCAGAGTCCATTACTCTTCGCTGCTTCTTACATTTCTGTGCAGTTGAACCTCATAGAAAAGCATGATGCAACCAGGCAGGACATTGTCAATAGTACACTTATAGAAGATTGTCCACCTGTTTTGCCATTTTCAGGCAATTTGATATGTGCAATCTAAGGTTTCAGTGTTCAATAACACACCACAAAGACTTTTATCATTCAGTGTGTATATGCTGGCCTAGTTTAACCTTTCAAAAATGCATAATTCCACACTTATTAAGTGAAGTTCCATCAGCCATTCCCTTGAGCATATTTCCAGTTTTGACTTGAGTAAAAAGTTGGCAGTTACAGATTCAACAGAAACTTACAAAAGGGAAATGAAAGAAGTATTTGAAGTTAAATGTGCAGAGATTCGGGGAAGGTTTGGAGCATGGGACTCTACTGTGTGTTTGTCCACACACCATCGGCAGCTCAGTGGCACTGTGAATGACCCTCTGCCTCACGGCTTCCATAGCACGGGCTCAGTGCTGTCCTCCGCTGTGTGTGTGGACTTTGCCTGTTCACCCTAAAACTGCATAGGTTTTCCACGGGTGCTCCAGAATCTTCCACATCCCAGAAATTTGCAGATTGGTTGGGTGGGGGTGTTATTAGTCACTGTAAATTGCTTCTTTTGTGTAGGTGAGGCACAGAGTCTGGGGGAAGTTGATGAGGGTGAAATTACATCAGTGTGGGATTAGTGTCAGAATCCCAATCATCAGCATACGTCATGAAATTTGTTAACTTTGTGGGCAGTACAATGCTATACAGTACATGATAATAGAGAGAAATAAAACCTGTGAATTACTGTAAGTATGTAAAAATATGTATAATATTTAAATTAAATAAGTAGTGCAAAAATAGGAAATAAAAAAAGTAGTGAGGTGGTGTTCATGGGTTCAATGTCCATTCAGAAATCAGATGGCAGAGGGGAAGAAGCTGTTCCTGAATCACTGAGCGTGTGCCTTCAGGCTTCTGTACCTCCTTCCTGATGGTAGCATTGAGAAGAGGGCATGCCCTGGGTGATGGGGGTACTTGATGATGGACACCAGTTTTATGAGGCACTGCTCCTTGAAGATGCATGGACACTACAGAGGCTAGTGCCCATGACTGAGTTTACAGTACATCTCTCTGCAGCTTACTTCAATCCTATACAATAGCACCCCCTCCCCGATACCAGATGGTGATGCAACCAGTTCGAATGCTCTCCGCAGTACATCTGTAGAAATTTGAGAATGTTTTTGGTGACATGCCAAATCTCCTCAATCTCCTAATGAAATATAACCACTATCTTGCCTTCTTTATAGCTGCATCGATATATTGGGTCCAGGTTAGCTCCTCAGAGATATCGACACCCGGCAACTGGAAACCACTCACTCTTTCCACTTCTATCCCTCTGTGAGTACTGGCACGTGTTCCGGCATCTTACCCGTTCTGAAGTCCACAATCGGTTCTTTGGTCTTACTGACATTGAGTGCACGGTTGTTGCTGTGACACCACTCAACTAACTGGTATATCTCGCTCCTGTATGCTCCCGTGTCACCATCTGAAATTCTGCCAACAGTAGTTGTCATCAGCAAATTTATAGATGGCATTTGAGCTGTGCCTAGCCACACAGTCATGGGTGTAGGAATATGTGGCTAACCACATATTCCCCAAAGTGCACTATGTTGATTGTCAACAAGGTGAAGATGTTATTTCTGATCCTCACAGACTGGGGGCTTCTGGTTAGGAAGTCAAGGATCCAGTTGCGGAAGGTGGTACAGAGGCCCAGGTTCTGGAGCTTTTCAAACAGAACTGTCAGGAATGACAGTGTTAAACGCTGAGCTGTAGTCAATAAACAGCATCCTGACATAGGTATTTGTATTGTCAAGCTGAGCCAAGGCCACATGGAGAGACAGTGAGATCATGTCTGCCATAGACTTATTATGGTGATAGGCAAATTGCAGTTGGTCCAGTCCTTGCTGAGGCAGGAGTTAATTCTAGCCATAACCAACCCCTCAAAGCACCCATATCACTGTAGGTATGAGTGCTACTGGATGATAGTTGTTACAGCAGCTCATCCTGCTCTTCTTGGTCACCAGTATAATTGTTGCCCTTTTGAAGCAGGTGGGAACTTCCAACTGTAGCAATGAGAGATTGAAATTGTCTTTGAACACACACGTCAGTTAGTTGGCACAGGTTTTCAGAGCCTTACCAGGTACTCCTTCATAGTCTGTCGCCTTGTGATGGTTCACCCTCTTGAAAGACAGCCTGGTGTCAGCCTCCAAGACAGAGATCACGGGGTCACTGGGGTCCTCATATCTATAGTTTTATTCTCCCTTTCAAAGTGAGCATTGAGCTCGCCTGGGAGTGAAGCATTCACGATGTTGGGTTTTGCTTTGTGGGAAGTAATGGCCTGCAAACTCTGCCAGAGTAGACATGTATCTGATGTCATCTCCACTCTCACTTGGATTGTTCCTTAGTTCTTGAACTAGCCGTCGGCAAGTCATACCTGGTTTTCCTGTACAGACCTGGGTCGCCAGATTTAAATGCCACAGCTCCTGCCCTCAGCGGACTATGAACCTCCTGGTTCATCCACAGCTTTTGATTTGGGTATGTACAGTAAGTTCTTGTAGGCACACACTCATCCACACAGGTTTTAATGAAGTCGGTAACAGTTGTGGTGTACTCATTCAGACTCAAAGATGAACCCCTGAATACAGACCAGTCCACCAATTCAAAACAGTCCTGGAAGTGCTCTTCACTACGGGTGCTGCAGTCTTCAGTCTCTGCCTATACTCAGGGAGTAGAAGTACATCCAGGCGATCAGACTTTCCAAAGTCTGGGCGAGGGATGGCACGGTAAGCACTCTTGATGGTGGTGTAACAGTGTTCCAATGTGTTGGTTCCTCGGGTACTACAAGTAATTTGTTGGTAATAATTATTGAGAGACTTTTTTCAAGCTAGCCTGGTTAAGATCCCCCAAAATGATGGGGAAGGCATCAGGATGCACTGTTTCATGCTTGTTGGGCACGTCACCAGTATAGTTGTTCGTCCATCGTTGACGTCGATGAGGACCTCGACACCATAATGATGGTGTCGAGACTAGCGCGCGATTTGGATTTAAGTGAGGGAGAGTTGCGCAGCGTCAGCCTCACTCTCTCTTCCCAATTCCCATCTGGGTCCAGCGGCAAGACAGAGTCAAGACGGCTGGAGATGGGACTAGGCACAGTGGATGACCAGGAAGTCTTCTGTGTCTTGTCCTGCTCTACACGTTCCACTACGCTTGCAGAGACCGCCTTCTTGACCGTTGGACCTTCCATTGGTCTTGTCCGCTCAATCCGCCGGAGTCTGTCTTCACATGCTGGGATAGACAACTCCCTATCTCACCGAGGGTTTGAGACCTGTCGGATACCCTCACCTGGTTTAGCCGGCTTGTCGAAGCCGTTGCCCGGGGTGTGGCTGCTGTCGCATGCAAACAGCTACGGGGAGCCACAGGTGAGAGCTGAGTACCAGGTGGGGACCAAAGGTGGACTAACCGCCCTGAAACGGACGCGACATATTCCCCCACCAGAGGTGCTACCCCTCCCTGACACCCCATATACCCCATATACGTCACCAGTATAAATAGGGGATTGATAGTCAGCATAGTTAGAGGGCAGAAGGGCTAGTTTTCATGCTGTATCTCTTTATACCTACATGCCTGTAAATGCTGCCTCAAACAAGTTTTTCATTGTGCATATACCTCACTGTACTTATATGATGATAATGATCATTATTATGTGCCCTGTTGTATGGCATGAGCTTTCATTGTCCATGGCCATGATTGTTTTTGGCATATTTTTCTACTGAAGTATTTTGCCATTGCCTTCTTCCGGGCAGTATCTTTACAAGACAGGTGACTCCAGCCATTATCAATATTCTTCAGAGATTGTCTGCCTGGTGTCAGTGGTCACATAACCAGGATATGTGCTATGCACCGGCTGTTCGTACAACCGTCTACCTCCTTTGGCAGAGATGTATCTCCACCCCGCCACCTGGGTGTGTCATATACGTATCTACATGACAATAAACTCAATTTGAATTCTTTGACTTCTGTAAAATCCTGAGATTATTTTAAAGGTACAATTGTTACTCTTTTAAGTTGAAGTGTCCTATGTCCCATTCCTGCCTTTAAGAGTGGAATAGTTCTATTGCAACTTTATAAAACTCAAGTAAATTCCACATCTGGAGTACAGGTTCTGGTCATTCAGTTCTGGTCACCCCATTATAGGAAAGATATGGAACCTTCACAGAGTGTTCAGAAGACGTTTACCTGGATGCTACTTGGACTGGAGGGCATGTGTCGTTAGGAGAATTTGGGTTCTTGGGAATGGTGGCGCCTGAGGGGAGACCTGATAGAAGTCTACGAGAAACATAGATAGAGGAAATCAGCCTGACCTTTTCCCTAAAATTGAAAAGTCTAATACCAGAGGGCATGCATTTAAGGTGCAAAGAAGAGAGTTCAGAGGGAGTTTTTTTTAAATAGAGAGTGGTAGGTGCCTAGAATGCACTGCCGGGGTGGTGGTCGAGGCATTTACGAGGATCTTAGATAGGTACATGAATGCACAGACAGTGGAGCAATATGGACAACGTGCAGGCAGAAAGGATTAGTGTAATTAGGTGTCGTTAGTTTGGCACAACATCGTGGGCTGAAGCGGCCTGTTCCAGTACATTTTGTGATCTATCTCCCTGTTGGTGATGCAGTTTTAAACCTCTAGATGGGGCTATCTGTTTTGGGTTTCAATTTGGACACTGAATGAAACATAGAAAACCTACAGCACAATACAGGCCCTTTGGCCCTTTGCAACCACTTTGTTGAAACAAATCTACCCAAAATGGGGTATCCTGATGATCACCCGTTTCAATTCGACTTCCCATTCCATTCTGTCATGTTGGTCCATGATGAAGTCACACTCATGTTGGAGGAGCAATATCTCATATTCTGTCTGGTTAGCTTCCAGTCTAATGGCACGACATCAATTTTTCCAACTTCCAGTAACAACTTCTTCTCTCTTTTTTTTCATTGCCCATTTCTGCGGCCCCCTCACCCCTTCTCTTCTCCTCACCTGCACGTCAACTCCCGCTGGTTCTCTATCTCCATCTTTTCTTTGCACAGTCCACCGTTCTCTCCTATCAGATTTCTTTCTCTTCAGCCCTTTACCTCTTCCACCTATCACCTCCCAACCTCTCACTTAATCCCTATTACATCCTCACTTATCACCTGCTAGCGTGTACTCCCTTCCCCATCCCACACCTTCTCATTCTGTCTTCTGCCCCGCTTTTTTTCCAGTCTCGATGAATGATCTTGGCCTGAAAATCAACTGTTTATTCCTCTCCATTGACGGTGCCTGACTTGCTGAGTTCCTTCAGCATTTCGTATGTGTTGCTGAAGGTTTCCAGAATCTGCAAAATGTCTTGTTTTCTATGGCTGTACTATTCCATGTTCTGTGTTCTACCTGCCATCAGTGCTACAGTGTTCAAACCTTCAGCTGGGGCTTTCTGTTCTGGGTTTCAATTAGAAAGCTGATTACTTACAACCAGTTTGTTGAAGCAAATCTAACAAAGAAGTCATGATTGCAAGTTTAATTATGTGACTGCATAGATTTCCTCCAGGTGCTCTGGTTTCCTCCTACATTCAAAAGATGTATGGGTTAGTAGGTTAGTTGGGTGCATGGGCTTATGAATTGGGTGGATTGTAAAGCCAATGTGTAGTCAAAATCATTTGGTGAATGTAAATAGTCTTTTTCCCAGGGTTGGGGAATAAAGGTGCTTTATTCCCTAGAATCAGCATCAGGTTTAATACCACTGACATATATTGTGAAATTTGTTATTTTGCAGCAATACATAAAATATATTATAAATTACAATAAGGAATATACAATAGATTCTGGTTAATTGAGCCATCAGTTAATCGGATCATCTGCTTATTTGGGACAATTCTTAAAGAACAAAAACTAATTGAGAAAATAGCCGGGGATCCCCTTGTTTATTTGGGACACTATAATGCTTGATTGGGACAGGAGACTGTTGCCAAACAGTTTCTAATTAGCGTCAGTCGCGGGCACTTGCGTGTCTGTTAGACTTAGAGTGAACATTTTTTAAATTACGTCAGTTGCATGTGTTTGTATTCAAAGAGCAGTGACTTTTGTCACTGATAGTTGGCGAGAAATAAGCAGTAAGACAATTCAGAACTGTTTTGCTCACTGCGATTTCAAGCATTCAGGCTTGCAGTTGGCAGTCACGGCCTGGAGTGAAAATGAAACAATTTCACTACTTCAACAAGTTAGGAAGTACAAAGAATTTGAAAGTATCGACAATCATCTTGAATGTTACAATGAAAATAAAGATTTGAATGGTGCAATTCTTGAAAGCATTGTATGAAGGCTGTTTATTATTTGTACTAGGTTCTGCACTGATTTTGATCTCAATCAAAAGAACATGGCAGTGAACACTGGATGAATTCCTATGTCAATAACGATTAGGAACTAATACACAGTTTTATAATACTATAGTAGTATTGATAGTGTTCTAATTTTTTTTTTGTATTTCATTTTCATACATAATTTTTGCATAGTTAAGCAGTAGTTTTTCTTTTTTCTACCTTTTTAACTACTTCCATAAAACTTTGGCTAACTGGGGCAGCTGCTTAATTGGGCAAAAATGTGCTGGTCCTGCTGTGTTCCAATTAACTGAGTTCATTGTATATAAAAATATTGTTTTAAGTAGTGCAAAAACTGAGCGATCATAGTGAGGTAGTGTTACTGGGTTGGTTCATTGTCCTAAATTATGATGGTGGAGGGGTAGAAGCTATTCCTAAAACACTGGGTTTCTACCTTCAGTCTTCTGTATTTCCTCCCTGATGGCAGTAGTCAGAAGAGAGCACACATTGGTTGATGAGTGTCCTTAATGAAAGGGTGGATATGGAATTGACTGCAATATTTAAGAGAAGTTTGGATAAGTACATGAATAGAGGGGTATGGAGGGCCATGGTCCAGGTGCAGGTCAATGGGACTAGGTAGATTTGGCACAAATAGATGGGCTGAGGGGCGTGTTTCTGTCTTGTAGAGCTCTTTGACTCTATAACTCTATACTGTAGGTTTAAGATGAGAGGGAAGAGATTTAATAGGATTCCAAGGGGATGGTGAGTATATGAAACAAGCTTCCAGAGGAAGTGGTTCAGCAAGGTACATTAACAACACTTAAAGACACTTGGATAAGTACTTAAATAAGGTAGGTTTAGAGGTAGATGGGTCAAATACAGGAAAATGGGATGAGCTTAGCTGGGCATCTTAGTCTTGGCACACTGGGCCAAAGGGATAGTATCCATGCTGTATGAGTTTAGGACTCTAGCCTTAACCCAAGGATTAAAATGGTGGCAACAGCTACCATTTAAGGTTAGATTGGATAAGTGGATGCAAGAGCCAGGGCTCAGTGGTGGTAAACAAGCCAAAGTAACATGGAAATTCGAAATGAAGACAGGAAATGCCAGAAAACTGTGAGGTAGCAGCAGTGGAGAGTCAGTGATGTTTCTTTAATCAGAAACTGGTAGAAGTTGGAGGAAGACAAGTATTTGTGATGCAGAGAGAGGAGGGAGATCTGTGTTGGGTGCAACAGAGTGGAGGTTAAATAAAACCATAAGACGTAGGAGCATTCAGCCCCTTGAGTCTGCTCTGCTATTCCACCAAGCCTGATTTATTATCCTCTCAACCCCATTCTCCTCGTAACCATTGATGCCGTAACTAATTAAGCATCTATCAACTTCTGTTTTACATACTTGGCCTCCACGGCCATGTGTGGCAATGAATTTCCACAGATGCAAACCTCTGCATCAGGACTAAGAGTGGAGAGGGAGGATAGCCAGTGTAAAGGGGAGAGGAGGGAGTGGTGAGACACTAGCCTGTGGGTGTAGATAGAGCCAGGGAGGGAGAGTGATAGCTGTTTTCACTTTTACCCTCCTTTCCCCCACCTGGTTCTATCTGTCCCCACCCATCATCCAGAGAAACACTCACAAACACAAAGTGCTGGAGAAACTCAGCAGGTCAGGTAGCATCCATGGAGTGTAATTATCTGTTGATGTTTCAGGCTGAGACCCTTCATCAGGACTGAGGAGGAAGGGAGCAGAAGCCAGCATAAGAAGTCGGGGGGTGAGGGGTAGTTGTCAGGAAATGTAGGGGAGGCTTGACTGAAACGCAGAGCAGCAAAGACAGTTTAGCAATGAGTGATAACTTTAATAATGAGCTGCCCATGAAGGGGCTACAAAGCAAGAGAGAATAGGTACTAACCACAACAAGGCAACAGGAGGCTAGGAACAACTGGTTGAGGTTGGCTGGTTCAATGGGTGAACAAGGACTGTGGATGAGAGCAGGGTTTAAATAGGCTGCAGGTGATGAGTTAGAAATGAGTGACAGGTGACTCCTGTTAGCTGGATGGAGACTGGGAGGAACCTGCATGTGCAGGATTGACAAGACCTCCCCTTCCCACACACCCCCACCTCCCTGACGGCCCAGGATGAACTGGATGGGTCCAGTGGAATTCCTTGATGAATGATGGACAGCACCCGACCTCTTGTCCGGGCAGTACCCTTCCCAATTGACCAGGTACTGCACACCCTATCAGTGATGACGTGAATCCATCAATGGGCATTTCATGTACACTGGAATACCTTCCACCAGGTAGGTTCTGAGATGCAGCCTCCGGTGGGTCGAGTGGATCATGGACTACAGGCTTGAGGCAGGACACGTGGAAGGTAGGTGTGATCCTGAAGGACAGTAGCAGGTGGAGACAGTAAGTGACTGGATTGATGTGATAGGTAATCATGAATCGGGGCAAAAACTTGTGGGAGTCATTGCGCGGGAGAGTCAGATCTCGGGTGGACAGCTAGACACAGTGTCAGGCTGAATAGTCTGACTGAGCACTGACAGCGGTTAGCCTGGCAGCAGTTGGCAGTCAGAATAGCCCTCTGTGCCCTCTTCCAAGCATTCTGGCATCAGCAAACCAGGAGCCTGATGGATGGGACCTCCACTTTTGGCTCCTTAATGGGGAAAAACAGGAGATGGTAGCCATCAGGGCTGGACTTTAGGCAGGGGCTGCAGCCCAGGGGCCTGAGCTGCAGAGGGGCCCAAAGTAGAGAGCTATCATCATGATGGACAAAAAAAAATATGAGAGTGGAACACAGAAAAGAAAAAAGAAACAAGAAAAGGAGGACCGTGAGAAAGAAGCATTAAAAAAGACATTGAAATTGACAGAATTTTTAAACCTGTACTCGATGATGCAGCAGTACATCGCTCTTGTCACAGTCTGAGACCAGTGGACAAATGGAGACTTGTTCAACAGCTAGCGCTAGCACCAGCGTTAGCACAGGACCACCGTCCTTGCCACAGTCAGCAGCTAACGTTGAAGAGGCAGAGAGCATGACTTTGGGATTCCCGACCATAGATGCCTCCGAACAGCTAAGCCGGGCTGTCGTTAATGTTAACATTACCGCTACTGAGGATCCTGACAGCACTGATCCTGCTCACTGGGGAAAGGAAACGTTAGATGATTCAGTCCGAGCATACTGGGCTAAGAAAGGGCCGGAGTCCTGCCAGAATAGGGTTGTGGAATTCAAAGCTTCGGGATGAGTACACAAACAGCAGAGATATTTTTTCCTCCAAATTTCACTTCAAACGCAAGCTGGTAAGTGGTGAGTACGTATCAAGACAATGGCTCTTATATTCTCCTTCCACCAGCTGTGTGTTTTGTTTTGCATGCTGCATCTTCAGTGATGGTAACTGTCAGTCCATCCTCGAAACTGGCTTTAGCGACTGGAAACATGCCGCTGAGCGCATAGGAAAGCATGAAAATAGCAAACACCACAGGGAAAAGATACTGACTTGTGTTACACTAGCGTCTGACAGCAGAAGAATAGATACAGAACTGCAAAAACAGTTCGAGTCAGAGTCTGTCTACTGGACCGACGTATTGAGAAGGGTGTTGGCAGTTGTGAAGTTTTTGGTTGAGAGGGGTCTGGCTATCTGAGGCTCCAGTGACATATTTAGCAGGTCTGATAACGGCAACTACATGGGTTTTACCTGATTCTCCCTGTCACAAATGCAAGTGGTGAGCGATCTTTCTCCAAGCTCAAGCTAGTGAAGAATAGGCTCAGATCCACAATGGGACAGGACAGGCTGAATCATCTTACTCTGATGTCACTCGAAAGTAGTCTTGTTCGGAAACTGGATTTTAGTGATCTGATCAAGGACTTTGCTGCGAAGAAATCCAGAAGAACTAGGCTTTAATTTTGAAAAACAAGCATCTGACTTTGTAAATATCTAGGCTTGTATGTCAGTGCTGTTCCTGTTTTTGTGGCAAAAGGCTAATAGTTGACTGTTTACAAACCTAGTAAGTAATAAGTGGTCTTTACTCTGCAAGCCACACAGCACAGCAATAGGTGAGTATGTGCTAGATCTAATTTTTCAAAAAGATTGTTGGAGTATTGTCAAGTTTCCTTGTTTGCCATAGTGCCATCTCTCTTGGCCTTTTTGTCTCTCATTTCCATTTTACTTTCTCAGAACGCATAGTTGAGAAAAATACCTGGATAAAAATGCTTTGACATTGTTTAAGCAATAAGGCCAATGGTATGTGCAGCAATAGCTAAATAAAGATTTAAGATTGGGTACATCATACTTCCTCTCCCTCATAACTTTACTAAGCCAACTAAGCCCAGGTCAATTTTTGAGTGCTTTAGATGCTGTCCTTCAAACTAAGAATCTGCATTACTTTCTGTCCTTCCTCTTATGGCCTGTAATTTTATAGACTACGTATTGTACTAAACCAACGTCTCGGTCCACAGCTTTAATATTTAGACCAGTACGACCTTTGCTCTTGTTCTTGTCCTTTTTTGCTTGGTACAGCAGAATTTTGCGGTGTCGGCAGGGGCCCATCAGGGCCTTTAGCCCAGGAGCCCCGGCCCCACTAAATCTGGCCCTGGTAGCCATGCAGCACTTCAAAGTGTGACATACCTGTGGCAGAGGAGGTGTGTAGATTGTGGGACAGTCCAGCTCAGAGGTGGCAAAGCATCGCTGAATCTTCTCCACTTGCTGGTTGGCTCTTTTGGACTGACCATTGGTCTGCGGATGTTATCCAGAGGGCAAACTGGGGCATGGAGGAAGTGGGAGAGGCCCCAGACCGACAACAATATCCTGAGGAAATTGTGGAGATGAACCAGACATTGGAGAACCAGATCTGCCATCTCGACGGTTAACAAGTTTGGGGAGGGCAATGAACTGGGCCACCTTGGAGAACCGGTCCACCATGTCAAGATGAGATGACCCCCATCAGACGATTGCTAACCCATGATGTGAAAGTGTTCTTGAAAGTGAGGTCGACGGCCGCAGACCAGGTTATCCATGGTGTAGGTGACTTGTTGAAGGAGATGAGAGGAGCGGCGATTTGGATGTTGCTTCAGATGAAACGATGGTAGATGTTGCAGAAGCCCAAGAAACACTGGAGCTGTTTGAGTGAGCACAGTTGGGGCCATTCAACAGTGGTGTGCACTTTCTCTGGGTCCATGGTTATGCCTTGGGGTGCTAGGACGTAACCCAGGAAGGAAATTTAGTTTACAAACCCACATGCTTGTTAGTTAAGACAGTAAAAGTACTTGTCAGGAAATACAGATTCTTTCTGTACCTAACTGGTCATAATTACTGAGGGGTAATCCTTGTAACAGTATGTGTACACGCCTTGTCTCTCTTCTACCAACAACCCCTACTCACCCTTCCCACAGCAACCTGTCAAGGTCTTGGTACTGTTGACTTATGGGTTATGTATTCTGAAAAGGTTTATAGGTTGGTTGACGGAAGAGTTAGAGGCCACTCAGTACCTAAGGAATATTTACCAGCGCTTGGACAAACTAAAACTCAGTCAGCTCATCCATGTGGGGTACCCATGAATTTACAGATCTGAAAGACAGCAGAGGGCATCTACGTTGTAAACTGATGGAATTTCCATTTGTACAAATTTCTCCAGGACTTCTTTCTTAATATCTCAAATAAAACTATCAGGACCTTGAAGTAAAAGGGATGATGCAGACAGTGTATCAGACAAACAGAAATTCTGTAAAGTTGGACAATGTTGTTGGGCTTTGTGGTTATAGAATAGCAAGGAAAAGAGAACAAATCAATTTTTCGTGCTGTTATATTGGCAAAATAGAAGTAGCTTCTTCAGCTGCCAACCTTCCCCTCCCTAAAGACCAAAGAGATCATTGTGGACTTTAGGAATGCTAGGAGCCACACTCACGTCCTTATCTCTATCAATGGAGCTGTAGTAGAGCATGTATCAAGCTTCAAATTCCTTGGTGTTCACATTTACGAGGATCTCACCTGGTCTCTGAACTCCTCCATCCTGATCAAAAAGGTGAAATAGCACCTTTATTTCCTGCGGAGCATCAAGAAAACTCACCCCTGTCCCAGGATACTGATGGACTTTTATCACTGTACCATTGAGAGTGTACTCACCAACTACATCTCAGTGTGGTATGGTAATTGTCCCGTATTGGACTGCAAAGCACTCCAGCGGGTGGTGAAAACTGCCCAGCGGATTATCGGCACCAATTGCCCACCATTGAGAACATCTATCATAAACGCTGTCTGGGCAGAGTGAAAAGCATTATCAAGGATGCATCTCACCCTAACCATGGGCCTTTTACTCTCCTCCCATCAGGTAGGCACTACAGGAGCCTCCGCTCCCGCACCAGCAGGCACAGGAAGAGCTTCTTCCCTGAGGCTGTGACCCTGCTGAACCTCACATCACAGCGCTAAGCAGTATTGCACCCATATTGTACTGTCTCAGTACTTTTACATTTGTGTGCTGTAGCACTTACTTTTTATTCACAGTTATTTTGTAAATAACACTATTCTTTGCATTTCTGGTCAGATGATAACTGCATTTCATTGGCTTTGTATCTGTACTCGGCACAATGACAATAAAGTTGAATCTAATCTAAAGGACTTTGTTGCGAAATTTGCATACAATGCAAAGGTAAGTGGAGTGGCAGGTTCTAGGGGACCATTCAGTTGTCTTATCTCAGCAGGATAGGAGTTTGCTGGTATATGCTTGCAAGCTTTTGAATCTTCTGTGCATTGGGGGGTGGGGAAGAAGTGAGAATGTCTGGGGTGAGCTGCTTCTTTGATTGTGCCTGTTTTTTCTGTGTTAGGATGGGGATTGTGGTTGTCCTAGCGATCTAATGCATTTAGAGCTGGCAATGGATAAAAGAAAAAGAGAAGGAAAAGGAGAAAGAGGGAAAGGGAGAGACAGAGAGCGAGCAGAACAATGTGCAGGAATTGTGAGATGCAGAATAAATCAATTGGTGGAAATCTAAAACAAGAGATAATGAATCTGCTCAGCAGATCAGACCGCATCTGAGGAAACAATAAACTATCCTGGTGAAGGATCTCAGCCTGAAACATCAGCACTTTATTCCCCTCTGTGGGTGCTGCCAGACCTGCTGAGTTCCTCCAGCATTTTGTGTGTGTTACTCTAGATTTCCAACATCTGCACAAAAAAACGGAGTTAATGTTCTGACACCAACAGGAACATCTGGTTCTCTGTGATGCTGAAGATTTGTCCCTGTGAGATTTGGAATAGTTTACCCCATTAAAAAGAGCTATATGATACTTGATTTTCTATCTTCTACACATCACAATACTTGCTTAAAAGAGTTGTCAGAATAAAGATGAAATACGCCAAAATAATTTTCCTCTGAATTGCTTATTGAGTTGAAAAGTGGCTCCAGTGGGCTTTTAATGTATTCCATCTTCTTCCAGCAGCTAATTATCCTTCAGTACTTACAGTAGATAAAATTAAATTAGAAGCTGTGAAAAAAAGGAATATCCGATGTCTGTCAGGTCTTGACAGTCGCTCAGTTGCTTTACCTCTTTCTGCATAACGCATGATTCAACCAATATGGAAACACCAATGACCCCCCAGAACGGAAATGTCTACACAAAGTGGCGGATGCAGCCCAGTCCTTCACAGGCAAAAGCCCTCCCCACCATTCAGCTCACCTACAAGGAGCGCTGGCACAAGGAAGCAGAATCCATCGTCAAGAACCACCACCATCCAGGCCATTTCCTCTTTGCACTGCTGCCATCGGGAAAGAGGTACAGGAGCCTTAGGTCCCACACCACCAGGTTCAGGAATAGTTATTAACCTACAACCATCAGCCTCCTGAATTAGTGTGAATGCCCTCAATTCTGAACTGATTCCAAAACCTATGGACTCACTGTGAAGGACTCTACAACTCATGAACTCAGTGTCATTTACTTACTTACATATTTACTGTTATTATTTTGTATTTGCACAGTTTGTCTTCTTTTGCACATTGATTGTCTATCATTGTATGTGTTTAGATTTTTATTGATTCAATTGCATTTATTTTCTCTGCTGTGAAGCCTGCAAGAAAATGCAAGGTAGTATATGACTACCTTGGGGTGGCACGGTAGTGTAGTGGTTTGCATAACGCTTCTCAGTACCAATGACCTGGGTTCAATTGCTGCTGTTGTCTATAAGGAGTTTGTACGTTCTTCCCGTGACTGTACAAGTTTCCTCTGGGTGCTCCCGTTTCCTCCCACAGTCCAAAGACGTACCAGTTGGTAGGTTAATTGGTCATTATAAATTGTCCCTTGATTTGTCACAACCACGGATTCGGCAGCACAGCAGGTACGGCAATTGCGCTCATGAATATTCATATGTCAGCTAATCATTTATTTCATCGTGATGGTATTTAACTCCATTCTTTTAGTCATAGCACTTGTCGAGGCTTGAGCAAAGCACAGCAATGTTTTGCTGCCTGCTTGCATTCAGCCTTGCCTGACAGATTGGACTGTCGAGTCAACTGACTCTTAAGACTAGTGGTATTTGTTTTTTAGTTATTCCTTTCAGCTGCAGTGTTGGCTTCGTTTTCCATTTGAGAGTTTTAGCTAACGGCCCTGCTTGGCCTAGCATTTATTGTTTTCTTTTCCCTCTAACTCTGTTCACATTAAAATCTGTGAACAATCGACCTGCTTCAGTACCCCTCGCTCCACACTTGGGCCATATCCAAACATCGTGACATGATTAGGTTAGGTTTACATTGGTAGTTGCTGGGTGATGTGGGTTGAAGGGCCGGAAGGGCCTATTCTGTGCTATATCTCAATAAATAAATAAGTAAATAAAATATATGTACTATAAGACATAGGAGCAGAAGTAGGCTATTCAACCCATCGAGTCTGCTCCACCATTCCAACGTAGCTGATTTATTATCTCACTCAACTCCATTCTCCTGCCTTCTCCCTGTAACCTTTGATGCCCTTATTAATCAAGAACCTATGAACCTCCACTTTAAATATACCCAATGATGGCCTTCACTGCTGTCTGCGGCAATGAATTCCACAGATTCACCACACTCCGGTTAAAGAAATTTCTGTTCATCTCTGTTCTAAAGGGATGTCCTTCTAGTCTGAGGCTTTTCATATTTGATAGGTTTCAATGAGAACCTCCCACCCTTATTCTTCTAAACTCCAGAAACTATAGGCCCAGCGCCATCAAATGCTCCTCAAACATTAACCCTTTCAATTGCTGAGTATGTGATACACTGTTCTCAGAGTGAGTGTTGGACACTTCAGAATGTCTGGTTCTGAAGCACAGTCACAAAATTATGGAAACCCACAGTCCTGAAGGAGGCCATTCAGCCCTTTGTGTCTATGCTGGCTTTCTGATTTCCAATAATTGACAGGGATAGCAAGGTAGGGTAATGGTTAGCATAACATTATTACAGCACCAGCGACTCATGTTCAATTCCTGCCACTTGTCTGTCAGTTGTTTGTACATTCTCCCCTGTCTGGGTTGGTTTCCTCTGGGTGCTCCAGCTTCCTCCCACTTTCCAAATGCCTATGGGATAGGGTTTGTATGCTGTGGACATGATGTTGGCGTTGGAAGCAGGCGACACTTGCAGGGTGCCGTCAGCATATTCTTAGACAGTGTTGGTCATTGAGGAAGAGGAGAAGATGGTGGCATGACGCAATGCGCAGCGACCACTCTGGTGAATGATATCTGTAATCTGTCAAGTAGGGTGCCGTACACAATGCTGACTTGATAGAGACGGATGGGAGAGAACGGAGGAACATCTGGAGAAACTTCTGAAATGCCTTTTTCGCTGCCGCTGCTACTGTATGATCCAGAGTCTCTGGAGGAGAAGACCCCGAGTCCTCGGCTTTGCTTGTTGCTCGGCGGCCGGGGTGGGGTCGAGGCGCTCGGGAGAGATGGTGCTCGGTGTCGGAGGGCTGGTCGGAGGCTCGAGGTTTTCAAACGGACTCAGAGTCGGCTCTGGTTGGGTGCTTCCAGGGTGTTGCATTGGCAGTTGTTGGCGCCTGGAGGTTTATGGCAGGGAGAGTTTCTCCCTTTTGCCACTTGTTATCGGGGACTATTGGGAGTCGATCGGAAGTTTGAGACTTTTTTTTACCGTGTCCATGGTCTGCTCTTTATCAAATTATGGTATTGCTTTGCATTGCTGTAACTATATGTTATTATTATGTGGTCTTGTCAGTGTTAGTCTTGGTCTGTCCTGTGTTTCTGTGATATCACTCTGGAGAAACATTGTATCATTTCTTAATACATGCATTTCTAAATGACAATAAACAAAGACTGAGTGTCCTCATAATCTAAAAATAATGGCACGTCTCACTGTATACTTCGGCATTTTGATTTACGTGTGACAAATAATCTCTTTATCTCTTTATAGATAGAGATAACCCATATGTCTTTGGAATGTGGGAGGAAACCAGAGCACCTGGAGGAAAACCCATGTGGTCATGGGGAAAACGTAGGAACTCCTTATGAGAGAGTGGTTGGAATCGAACCCCAATCTTAGAGCTGGGGCTGTAAAGGACACACTCACTGCTTCGTTACTGTGCCAGCCTTCATGAAGCTGTTTCCTCAGCGAACTTACAACAGTGAGGAGCAATAAGGAATGGAGCAATTCTGAAGGGAAGGAGATGCCAAAGTCTTTGAAACTTGTACAAGATGATACCTCTTATCTAAGAAAGGATGTGCTGATGTTGGAGAGGGTTCAAAGGAGGTCATGAAAATTATCCTGGGATTGAAAGGCAATTATATGAGGAGCATTTGATGGCTCTGGGCCTGTACTCGCTGGAATTCAGAAGAATGAGGAAGGGATCTGATTGAAACCTATCGAATGTTGAAAGGCCTCGATAGAGTGGATGGGAGAGGATGTTTCCTATGGTAGGGGAGCCTAAGCTAGAGGACACAGCCTCAGAATAGAGGGATGTCCATTTGGAATGGAGATGAGGAAGAATTTATTTAGCCAGAAGGTGGTGAATCAGTGGAAATCATTGCCACAGGTAACTGTAGAGGCTGAGTCATTGGGTATATTTAAGGCAGAGGTTGATAGATTCTTGATTAGTCTGGGCATGGAGGGATATGGGGAGAAGGCAGGAAATTGGGGCTGAGAGAGAAATGGATCAACCATGATGAAATGGTGGAGCAGACTCGATGGACCAAATAGCCTATATCTTATGGCCTTATGGTATGACCAGCAGTGGAGAATATCTGAATTTATTATGTTTACTGAGTGCCCACACCATCACAATGTTACTATAGATCTATATTAAATTTGCTTTATTATTTGGATCCCTAGGAGGCAGTAAAATGATTTCAGTTATTATTACAGCTCTTAATCAGGTCTTCCAACGTAACCGAGAGAGTAAGAATGCAATTTTTGCATAGATTTAGGCTGAACTTATGATTAAGCTTCCACATTGACTGCTAATGAGTTGCTTTCCACTTCCCGTGTCTGTGGGTGGCACAATGGCGCAGTTGGTAGAGCCGCTGCCTCACAGCGCTGGAGATCCAAGCTCAATTCTGACCTCCGGTGCGGGATGTGTGGAGTTTGCACGTTCTCCAAAGACCTGCGGCTTGTAAGTCAATTGGCCTCTGTGAATTGTCCCTAGTGTGTAAGTGAGTGTTAGAATAAGAGCAGTGTGGATGACGATATGTGGAAAATAAAATGAGATTAGTTAAGATTATTGCAAATGAAAGTTACTTTCTGTATCTCTAGGACAGCATCATGCTGTGCGAGGGACTGTGAAGCTGTCTATTGGATTTTTATTATTTTATTTTTAAATTTAGAAATACAGTACTGCACAGAACAGGCCTATCTGGCCCAGCAACCCATTTATTTAACCCTAGACTAATCATGGGACAATTTACAATAACTAATAACCTACTAACCAGTATGCCTTTGGACTGTGGGAAGAAACCAGAGCACCCAGGGGAAACCCTCACGGTCACAGGAAGGACATATGTACAAACTTCCGACAGGCGAATAACTGCTACCCTGCTGTAGATGAGACTGCTGAATTGCCCGATGACTCATTGAGCGCTGAAGAGAGCAAAGGAGCCGTTGTTGGTGTTGGGGCAAATAATTCACCCCTTAGTCCCCATCACAATGCAGTTTGTGGAGTCAAGCTTTGTACAAATTGTCTGTCACAATTTCTACAATTCAGTCATATTTCACTATTTATAAAACTTTCTAGGGTGTTCCGAAAGGGATGTGAAGGACATAGGAGCAGAATTAGTCCATTTGGCCCATCAAGTCTGCTCTGCCATTCCATCATGGCTGATTTATTATCTTTCTCAATCCCATTCTTTTATCTTCTGCCTGTCACCTTTGACACCCTCCACTGATTGGAGTCGACCATGGATTTTGCATGATACACAAGCCAGGGCAGTACAATATGTCAAGCAGGTTGTTGCTCATGTAGCAGGCTTACCCTCGCCATGCAGCTGATGAATTCAAAGGAACGGCAGAGACCGAATCAGTTTGGCACTAGCAGTGTTGCAGGAGCTGCCAGTCGGCATTGAACTCAACGTTGGACCACCTTAGGGACTCCAGCTCGGGATTTTTGCTCAGAGTTTACTTCCCCATGCGTGGGTATAGCTGCAAGGCAGCGGAGGTTTTAAATCAGAGGTTTTCTTTTCCTAGGTGAGCTGCCAGCCACTGCTGATGAGCCCACTCTGCACGAAGTGACTGGTTTTAAGGCATCAGTAACCTGCCTTTGCCCCTTCTCTGTCAGTAGAAATTGTTCCCCTGGGCTTAGTAGCTGACCCACACATGAAGGCCAGGAGCTGGACTTGGTTGTCAGTGGCTATTTGAGATGCAGGCCATTGGGAGCATTTAATAGCAGTGGGAGATTATCTCCATTACCACCCCCCCCAGCTATAACAACCTTAAGGAACAAATCATGAACTACTCAGAACCTATCAACCTCGCTTTAAATATACCAAATGTCTTAGACTCCACAGCCATCCATTGCAATGAATTCCACAGATTCACCACCCGCTGGCTAAAGAAATTCCTCCTCACCTCTCTTCTAAATAGACATCCTTCTATTCTGAGGCTGTGCCCTCATGGTCTTAGACCCTTCCAATACAGGAAGCATCCTTTCCAGGTCCACTCTCTCTAGACCTTTCAATGCTTGATCGCTTTCTTTGATTCTGATTTAGATTCTGATTCAACGAGATGAAGGGGAATTTCCTGAGCTGGAGGGTGGTGTATCTATTGAATTAATTACCACAGACTGCTGTGGAGGCGACGTCATTGGGTTGATAGCAGAGTTGATTGGGTTGATGCTCAGAGTGGAGGTTGATAGGCTCTCGATTAGTAAGGGTGTTAAAGGTTATGGGGAGAAGGCAGGAGAATGGGGCTGAGAGGGAATAATGAATTAGCCATGACTGAGTGGCGGAGCAAACTTGATGGGCTGGAAGGACTAATTCTGCTCCTGTGTCTTATGGTCTTGTGATCCTGTGATCTAGAGTCACAGAGTCATTGATGCCATGTAGAAACAGGCTCTTCAGACAACCAAACACCCTTGTCCCTTCCATCAATGGGAAATTTCTCTGTCGGCTGCATCTAATCCCCTAATAATTCTAAATCCCTTCACAACTTCCCCTGTTCAAAGGAGAACAACCCCAGCACGCTCACTTTAGAAAAATGTCAGTAAATCCTTTCTGCATCCTCTTTAAAGACTTGCCATCTTTCCTAAGGTGCATTAGATTGGAAGGACCTCATTTTATCTTCTGACATTTCAGTTCAAGCATTTCTGTGTCCAAGCGATTTAGACAAAAATGACCTTCCCACAAGGAAGTGAGAGCAGTAACTTGTGGAGGAACTTTTGGGCTCTGAGGTTTGGCTGATTAGTTTATCTCAGGCAAGATGCCAGATCCCCCTGTTCCCTTTACACCGAACTCCATCATGTGGGTGTTGCCCATCACGGAGCTGTCCACACTTTCCCTATTTCAAAATCGTGACAAGCCTGATGCTTAGCCACAGGACTAAATCAATCTATATCTCTGGAGTCATAATTCAGCCTAGACAGTTACATGTGTTTCCTGTTTAGTCAAATTAGAACAAAGCTCCCCATTGAATTTGATCTTCACTCAATATGTGACTGAGCAGAAATAACAGGGTAGAAATTTGTCCTCATGTCGATGCTAAATTTGTGTTGTAATGTTTGCCTGGTAAAATACTGCTTTGGAATTTAGTCCTGTTGAAATATTTCTGTCTGAATCCAAGAAGGAATTCTTCACCACCACTAATTTACCTCAATCATTACCTCAATTACTCTAACTCCTCAAACCCTCTATCATCTTAATCACTCATTCACCTCAGTCCCTCTGTCAGCTCAGTACCTCTATCTCCTCAATATCGCTATTACCTCAATCACTCCATCACTCCATTCCCTCCCCATCAACTCAATCACTCCATCTCCTCAACCCTTCTTCACCTCAACCCCTTCATCACCTGAACCCCTTCATCACCTCAATCACTCCAACACCTCATTCTATCTCCTCACCTTGATCACCTAAAGCCCTCCTTCATCTCAATCATTCCATCACCTCATTCACTCCTCAAGCACTCCATCACCGCAGTCCCTCTATCTCCTCAATCACTCCTTCACCTCAATCATTCCATCACCTCAATCACTCCACCTCCTCAACCCTTCCTTCACCTCAACACCCTCCAGCATGTCAATCCCTCCATCATTGTCACCTCAATCAGTCAGTTATCTCAATCACTCCATCACAACTCCTCCTTCACCTCAACCCTCCATCACCTCAATCACTCCATCATGTCAATAACCTCCATTATTTTAATCCCTCAACCCCTCTATTATTTCAACCCCTCCTTCACCTCAACCCTTCCTTCATCTCAATCCCTCTATCACTTCAATCACTCCATTACCTCAGTCCCTCTTATCTCCTCAATCACTCCATCACCTCAATCACTTCACCCCCTCAATCTCTCCATCACCTCAACCCTTCCTTCATCTCAATCCCTCTATCACTTTAATCACTCCATCACAGCAACCCCTCCTTCATTTCAATCCCTCCATCACCTCAATCACTCCATCACCTTCATCCCACTATCTCCACAAACCCACCATCATTTCAACCCCTTCTTCACCTCAGACCTTCCATCACCTTAACCACTCCATCAGCTCAACCCTGCTTTCACCAAAATCACTCAATTTCCTCATACCCTCCTTCACCTTAACCACTCCATCTCAACCTCTCTATCTCTTCAACCCCTTATTAACCTTAAACCCTCAATCACCTTAAATCCTCCAGCTCCTCAACCCCTCAATCACACCATCGCCTCAAACATCCTCTCTCATTCTAGATTATCCAATCCCAGGAAAAAAAACTGTGTGCATTCATGCTATCTCTGCCCTTTATGATTTTATACAACTCTTTTTCTATACACCACTTATTAGTTATAGTGACTACAGCTCCAAAATATCAGTTGTCTAAACTCAGGAAGCTACTTTATTTATTTGTGGGTGATCTATTAATTTGGGTTATAAAAGAACTAAATTTACCAAGCTTTAGCATGGCTCACCCTATTGCTTTATTTATTGTCCCACGGTAAATAAAAGCAATTATGGCAGTTGTTGCATAAGAAGACCCCAGGTATACAGAGCTTACAGAGGTTTATAAAATAATGAGTGGCATATATAGGATGGATGATCATAGTCATTCCCCCCGGTACAGGAGTGTAAAACAAAACAGTGCAGCTCTGCAGTGAGAGGGGAAAAGTTTATAGGGGACTTCAAGGACAAGTTTTTTTACCCAGAAGGGGGTGAGGGTGAGGGAGAATGGGGGGGGGGGAGGGGGAGAGAGAAAGAAAAACATACATTTCATTTCTAAGATCCTTTGCTATACCTTAATGGGAGGTAAGAGATAAAATCGTAAGCTGTGCATCTCCTCCCCTCAGATGAAGGGAAAGGAATGGGTATTGTGGGGGCCTGGAGAGTGAAGCAGGGCATTCAGCTTGTGGCTCCTTTGTAAAATGAAGGAGGGAAGATCTGTCTGGAAAAGTTCCCTAATCACCCGACTGAAAAGACAAACTGTTGTCACATTAGAGTCAGATGGATTGCCTCAAACACCGCAACGCTCTTTCAGTGTCAGTCGAGATTACGTGCTGAAGTCTCGGAATGGTACTTGAACACACAACCTGTCAAATCACATGCATGAGGGTCCCACTGAGCTGTAGCCAACACCCTGTAATTATCCCATCCCCTGTCAGTGTATTAGACCTTTTTTGTTCTGCAACAGGATGGGCACATCCTGGAGGCTGACTGTTGGGACTATGAGGTGAGGGCAGGGGGTGGTGAGTGGGGAAACTGTCAGGCTCTCTAGACCCCCAAACAGTTGAGGGAAGTATTGTTCCCTCAACACATCTACACTACCTCTGCATGGCAGATGATTCTCCATATATCCAGGCTGTGCTCACTTCTTGCTGGTGCCATCAGGAAGGAGGCACAGGAGCCTGAGGTCCCACACCACCAGATTCAGGAACAGTTATTACCCCTCATCCATCAGGTTTCTGAACCAATGTGGATAACTTCACTCACCTCAACACTAAACTGACTGTACAACATATGGACTCACTTTCAAGGACTCTACAACTCATGTACTCAATATTTATTTATTTATTGTTGTTTTGATATTTTTTCTTTTTTGTATTTGCACAATTTGATGCCTTTTGCACATTGGTTGTTTGTCTATCTCTCGCTTCTGCAGTCTGAGACCTGCTTTAAGCAGGTTTTACTTATACCAGTAGCTAAGAAGAATGTGGTAACCTGCCTCAATGACTATTATCCAGTAGCACTTACATCCACAGCGATGAAGTGCTTTGAGAGGTTGCTGATGAAACGTATCAACTCTTGTCTGAGAAGCAACTCAGATCTGGTCCATTTTGCCTACTGGAGCAACAGGTCCACAGCAGATGCCACCTCATTGGCTGTTCACTCAACCTTGGAACACCTGGACAGGAAAGATGCGTATATCAGGATGCTCCTTATCGACTAAGGTTCAGCATTCAATACATTCATCCCCTCAAAATTAATCAATAAGCTTCAAGACCTTGGGCTCAATATCTCCGTGTGCAATTGAAGCCTCGAATTCCTCACTTGCAGAGCTCAGTCAGTTCAGATTGGCAACAACATTTCTACCACGATCTCTATCAACACAGGTGCACCAAAGCCTGCATCCTTAGCTCCCTGCTCGATTTGCTTTACACTTATGAATGTGTGGCTAAGCACAGCTCCAATGCCATATTCCAGTTTCCTGCGACACCACTGTTGTTGGCCAAATCAAAGGTGTTGACGAATCAACATAGAGGAGGGAGAGTGAAAATCTGACTGAATGGATAACAACCTCAGCAAAATCAAGGAGCTAACTATTGACTTCAGGAGGAGCAATCCAGAGGTTTATGAGCTGGTCCTCATCGGAGGATCAGAGGTGGAGATAGTCAGCAATTTTAAACTCCTCAGTGTTATCATTTCAGAGGATCTGTCTTGGGCCCAGCACGTAAGTGCAATTATGAAGAAAGTACGGTACCGCCTTTACTTCCTCAGGAGTTTGCAAAAATTTGGCATCTCATCTAAAACTTTGACAACCTTCTATAGATATGTATAGGTATCCGTTAGTCTTGTGAGACCATGGATTTGCGCCTTGGAAGGTTTCCAGGGTGCAGGCCTGGGCAAGGTTGTATGGAAGATTGGTAGTTGCCCATGCTGCAATTCTCTCCTCTCCCCCTCTAGATATGTAGTGGTGTATATTGACTGGCTGCATCCCAACCTGGTATGGAAACCAGGGAGTCATAGCAGTTAAACCTCCTGCATCCAATTCATGGAAATAGCCATAGTCAGATTTCTCACTCAGAGATTCATCTAGGTAAGATTGTCTGACTAGTCCATAATATAAAATGCACAGCATTGCACAGAATGCATTGAAGTGCTCTTCCAATATTTGATTCCAGCCAGACTCTGGATGCAGGGTTTAATGTGCAGCTCTGCATCTGTAGACCTCCATCCTCTGTATATTCAGTGGCCGTTTTGCTAATTAGCTCCTGAATCTAATAGATTGGCCACCGAGTGTATGTTCATGAGTCAAAGATAAATCTTGTCACTGATCTGGACCTTGTGTCTTTGAACTGGGCTGTATGGAAGGGGAAGGAAGCTGTCTTTGGAGGTAGTGTGTTGCCCTTCATTAGTCAGGGGATCAGATCAAGAGCCGCGAGTTAATGTTGCAGCTCTACATAAAACCCTGGTTAGATCACACTTGGAATATTGTGCTCAGTTCTGGTCACCTCGTGTAGAAAGATGTAGAAGTTTGGATAAGGTTCAGAGGAGGTATACCTGGATGCTGCTGGATTAGAGAGAATTTCTTATGAGGATAGGTTGAGTGATCTAGGCTTTTCTCTTTGAAGAAAAGGCAAATGAGAAGTGAATTGATTAAGGTGTACAAGATGATAAGAGGCATAGATCGAATGGATATCCTGAGACATTTTCCCAGAGCAGAAATAGCTAATATGAGGGGGCATCATTTTAAGGTAATTGAAGGAAAGTATCATGGGTATGTCAGAGGTAGGATTTTCACACAGAGAGTGGTGGTGAGTGGAAGAACCAGCCAGGGGTTGGTGGTGGAAGCAGGTACATTAGGAATATTTAGGAGGCTCTTAGATAGGCACATGGATGATAGAAAAATGGAGCACTATGTAGGAGGGAAGGGTTAGATTGATCTTAATTGGTTAAAAGGTTGGCACAATATTGAGGGCCTAAGGGTCTGTACTATGCTGTTGTGTTTTATATCCTATGTTCCACCCTCAATGGCCAATTGATTAGGTGCATCTTTTTTCCTAATAAAGTGGCCACTGAGTGTATGTTCATGGTCTTCTGCTGCTGCAGCCACCCTCTTCAAGGTTTGATATGCTGTGCATCCAGGGGTGCTCTTCTACACACCACTGTGGTTATTTGAGTTACTGTCGCCTTCCCGTCAGCTTGAGTCAGTCCGGCCATTCTGCTCTGACCTCCCTCCTTAACAAAGCACTTTCACCCACAAGACTGCCACTCACTAGATGTCTTTTTTCACTTTTCACACCATTCTGTGTACACTCTAGAGACTGCTGTGTGTGAAAATCTCAGATCAGCAGTTTCTGAAATACTCAAACCACTCCATCTAGCACCAACAATCATTCCATGGTCAGTCACAAATCACATTTCTTCCCCATTCTGATGCTTGTTCTGGACAAAAACTGAACTTCTTGACCACGTCTGCATGCTTTTATACGTTGAGTTGCTGCCAAGTGATTGGCTGATTAGATATTTGCATTAAAGAGCAGGTGTACAGGTGTACCTAATAAAGTGGCCACTGAGTGTTTTTTCTCTCTTGCAGAGTGTCACAGCATCCCCAATGAACCATGTTTAGTGTCAACTACTGTGACATGTTTGACGCTGACAAATTTCCCAAGACATTTCATGTCAGCAGCTCTGCGATTCATCCTGGTGATACTCAGTGTATTTTTTATGCGTTTCTGCTGATTTTCTTTTTGTTAAAAAAGCATTAGAATTTCACCCGTGTTGCCATGACATACATTAAAATGGTAAAGTGCTCGGCTCTCAGAGCTGGGGACTAGCCATGTTTGACGTTTCCAGTTGGAAAACATCTACTTATTCCATCGCTGTTGGCAGATTAATTTTCCCTTTCAAAACTTGGGCAGACACCAAATAGATTGTAGATCTTGCCCAGACAGCAAGGGTGCAAATTACCTTCCTTATCAGGAATATCCAACCCTCCATTCCCCTAGAATGATCAGAATTAACAGTGCAGAATGAGGCTATCTGGCCCACTTAAAGACCTATCCCATTCACAGAGTGACACAGCAAGGACATTGGCTGCTGGGTCCATAATGGCCATCCTTTTACAATCATCCCATTTTGTTTTTCCCAATTCCTCAGAGTTAAAAGTTACAGGAGCCAATTAACCTACCAATGCAAGTGGGATGCGTGGACAAAATAGAACACCTGAAGGAAACTGATATGGTCGTGGCAAGGGCATGTGAACTCCACACATACAGCACCCAAGGTCGAGATTGAACTTGGGACCCTGGAGCTGTGAAGCAGTGACTCTACCACTGTGCTATCTCACTCATTCCCTTCACCCCTGTCCCATTGCTCTGCAAGTCCCTGCCGGCACAATTCTATTGAAGCCACTTCCGCTGTCCCCTTGGGAAGTTTGTTCCGGGTCACAACCACTCACTTTATGCCTAACTCGAGAAAACCTGCAGATGCTAGAAATCCGAACAACTCACACAAAATGGTGGAGGAACTCAGCAGGCCAGGCAGCATCTATGGAGAAGAGTAAACAGTCGAGCTTTCAGGCTGAGACCCTTCATCTGGACCGGAAAAAAGATGAGAAGTTAGAGCAAGGATGTGGGGGGAGGGGAGGAAGAAGTACAAGGTGGTAGGTCAAATCACAAATGAGGGAAAATCTACAGATACTGGAAATCCAAGTAACACACACACAAAATGCTGGAGGAACTCAGCAGGCCAAGCAGCATCTAAGGAAAAAAGTATAGTCAATACTTCGGGCCAAAACCCCTTGGCAGGACGGTCGACGTTTCGGGCCAAAGCCCTTCGGCAGGACCCTTCAGCAAGATGGTAGGTGATAGGTGAAACTGGGAGAGGGGGTGGGGTGAAGTAAAGAGCTGGGAAGTTGATTGGTGAAAAAGATAAAGGGCTGGAGAAAGGGGAATCTGATAGGAGAGGGTAGAAGGCTATGAAATAAAAGGGAGGGAGAAGAAGGGGTTCCCTTTTCTGCAGTCCTTTCTCTCTTTCACCAACCAACTTCCCAAATGGAATATCTCACAAGGTGCTGGGAAAGTTCTCAGGTGCTCTGCAGGTCTCTGTGCATCATGGACAGTTCAGAGAAGTGACTTCGCTTATGTAATGACCAGAAGTTAATGAGAAATAGAAAAACATTGTGTAAAGTGAAAAATGAAGATCTCAATTGTGTCGGTATCAGAGTGAACATATGCTGCTTAACTGTATGCTGATTATGAAACAAGCAAAGATCTATCACAACGAACTGAAAATTGGAGGTAATTGTGAACATGTAGCAAGAATGAGGTATTCAATGTCTGATTATTTGATATCCGGCAGTGTGTACAAAAGACATAAAGGATGAACAATTGCACCTTTGTTTGGACCCAGAGAGGCCGTTGCGTCATGATCTTGCTGGAATAAGGTTCCTACCAGAGTGGCCACTATCCCTAATAAAGTGGTCTCTATGTGTGTGGTCTTCTGCTGCTGTAGTCCATCCACATCAAGGTTCGATGTGTTGTGCTTTCAGAGATGCTCTTCTGCACACCACTGATGTAATACGTGGTTATTTGAGTTACTGTCACCTTCCCGTCAGCTTGAACCAGTCTGGCCATTCGCCTCTGACCTCTCTCATTAACAAGGCTTTTTTCACCATGAGAACTGCCATTCACTGGATGTTATTTGCCTTTCACACCATTCTCTGGAAACTTTAGAGATTGTTGTACATGAAAATCCCAGGAGGTCTGCAGCTTTTCAGCTACTCAAACCACCCAGTCAGGCATCAACAATCATTCTATGGTCCAAAAGTCACTTAGATCACATTTCCTATTCTGATGTTTGGTCTGAACAACTGAACCTCTTGCCATGTCTGTATGCTTTAATGCATTGAGTTGCTACCACATGATTGGTTAGTCATAGTCATACTTTATTGATCCTGGGGGAAATTGGTTTTCGTTACAGTTGCACCATAAATAATTAAATAGTAATATTAAAACCATAAATAGTTAAATAGTAATATGTAGGTTATGCCAGGAAATAAGTCCAGGACCAGCCTATTAGCTCAGGGTGTCTGACCCTCCAAGGGAGGAGTTGTAAAGTTTGATGGCCACAGGCAGGAATGACTTCTTATGACGCTCTGTGCTGCATCTCGGTGGAATGAGTCTCTGGCTGAATGTACTCCTGTGCCCATCCAGTACATTATGTAGTGGATGGGAGACATTATCCAAGATGGCATGCAACTTGGACAGCGTCCTCTTTTCAGACACCACTGTCAGAGAATCCAGTCCCATCCCCACAACATCACTGGCCTTACGAATGAGTTTGTTGATTCTGTTGGTGTCTGCTACCCTCAGCCTGCTGCCCCAGCACACAACAGCAAACATGATCGCACTGGCCACAACAGACTCATAGAACATCCTCAGCATCATCCGGCAGATGTTAAAGGACCTCAGTCTCCTCAGGAAATAGAGACGGCTCTGACCCTTCTTGTAGACAGCCTCAGTGTTCTTTGACCAGTCCAGTTTATTGTCAATTCGTATCCCCAGGTATTTGTAATCCTCCACCATATCCACACTGACCCCCTGGATGGAAACAGGGGTCACCAGTACCTTAACTCTCCTCAGGTCTACCACCAGCTCCTTAGTCTTTTTCACATTAAGCTGCAGATAATTCTGCTCACACCATGTGAGAAAGTTTCCTACCGTAGCCCTGTACTCAGCCTCATCTCCCTTGCTGATGCATCCAACTATGGCAGAGTCATCAGTTGATTAGATATTTGCGTTAATGAGCAGGTGTACAGGTGTACCCAATAAAGGGGCTACTGGATATAAATTATACATAAATTATACAAGACACTGAAGAGAGAAAGACTGTGAAAAAACAAAGATTTAGTACAAAAAAGACATAATCAGTAGCAAGTCATGGTAGCCTAGCAATTAGTGCCTATTACAGCACCAGTGACTTGGGTTCAATTTCTGCCCCAGTCTGTAAGGAGTTTGTACTTTTTCTCTGTACTGCATGGATGCTCCGGGTGCTCTGGTTTCCTCTCACATTCCAAGGACGTACAGGTTAGTAGGTTAATTGGTCACATGGGTATAATTGGATAGCGTGGGCTCGTGGGCCAGAAGGGCCTTTTACCATGTAGTGTCTCTAAATTAAATAAAATAAAATCCGTGGTAGTGCAAAAGTGGCCGCAGTGTTCTGTCACAACGGTAGAGTTAGGGTTGTGCTCGTTGGTTCAAGGACCTAATGGTTGTGGGAAAGTCACTGTCCCTGAACCTGGTGGTGATGGATTTCAGCCTTTTACTACAGCGTCGACAGTTCCTCAATGCTTTGGCGTGACATTGTCTGAAAATTCCTCTTGCTTTTTCCTCTGAATTGGTTGGATTTTGCCACACCCTGGAAGTGCCTCCTTCCTGCTCTGTGCTAGGCAGTCAGGGACCACACAGTCACTGCAAACAGCTGTCGCCAGTCAGCTCCTTAGCTCAGCTCATTTACTGATATTACCTTTATGCTTTGTGTAATTTCCCTTGATGGCACAGGTTCCGCTGATGTGGATGTACTGAAGAGAAAATGTGTCAACAGAATGCTGAGACTTAGCTGACTACTAATTTGCTTTGATTCATACACATACAGACACACTAACACACATATACATATAGTCTCACACCCATACATTCTAACACACTCACTATCTCTCTCTCTCACACACACACACACACACACACACACACGCATTTTAACAAAACAGTTCTTACACACACTCACACATGTTTATATATGCACTGTCATACTCACACACTTACACATACTCTTAAACACACACATTTAGACACACCTTTACAGTCATAGATATGCAACTTACAAACACGTATATACACACAGCTGCCTTCCCACAACAATCAGGTCCTTAAACTGACCTGCACAACTCTAATTGTACCTCAGCAAAGAAACACTATAGACTGCCTCTTACACTACCAGTGACTTGGACTTGTCTCTGAGTGTGTCTTTGTTTGCACTAAGGTCTTGCTTTTGCACAGTTAGGTATACTGTTATGTGTAACTTATGTCAGATTTCTATTCTGTGCATTGTCTGTACCTACGAGCCTGTGATGCTGCTGTAAGTGAGTTTTTCATTGTATGTGTATACAGGACAATAAACTCAACTTGACTTCACACACATGCAGAATCTTACACGTGCTCACACACAGATCACCAGTTCACCAACATGTACCAACACATGTATTCACAAACATACATGCAGATACGCTCACACACATCACTGATTCATAAACACATCAATCACATGCACACATGTACTGTATATTTAAATACTCTGTCACAAACACTCAGTAACTCACGGTACACATTGCAGGCACGTTGCACTTGAACAAGCCTGCACGCACATATGCACACCCATCCAAATGTACTGACATACATGCACAGACTAACACGTATGGATATACTCACACACACCCATTCTCATTGACACACACACTCATAGAAATGAAACCACACAAACAAAGAAACATGCACCCATGTGTGGCCACATACCTAACATTCAACACACTTATACTCATATACACACGTATACATTTATTCAAACATATTCACATACAAGTACACACACATTTATACACACACTCACATTGATTAACACATGCTCATACACCATAAGACCATAAGAGACAGGAGCAGAGTTAGGCCTTTCGGCCCATCAAGACTACCCTACCATTTCATCATGGCTGATTCAATTTCCCTCTCAACCCCATTATCCTGCCTTCTCCCCGTACCTTTTCACGCCCTGACTAATCAAGAACCTACCAATCAATATACCCAATGACCTGGCCTCCACAGCCGCCTGTGGCAAAAAAATTCCACATTCCCCACCCTCTAGCAAAAGAAATTCCTCCTCATCTCCATTCAAAATGGACAGCCTTCTATACTGATCCACATCCACTCTATCTAGGATTTTCAATATTCAATATGTTTCGATGAGCTCCCTCCTCTTTCTTCTAAATTCCAATGAGTACAGGCCGAGAACCATCAAACGTTCCTCATACACTAACCCTTTCATTCCTGGAATAACTCTCGTGAACCTTCCCTGAGCGTTCTCCAATGATAGCACATCCTTTCTTAGATAAGGGGCCCAAAACTGCTCATAATACTCCAAGTGAGGCCTCGTCAGTGCGTTATGAAGCCTCAGCATTAAATCCTTGCTTTTATATTCCAGTCCTTGCAAAATGAATGCTAACATTGCATTTACCTTCCTCACCACTGACTCAACCTGCAAATTAACCTTTAGGGAATCCTGGACAAGCATTCCCAAGTCCCATTGCACCTTGGATTTTTGAATCTTCTACCCATTTAGAAAATAGACTACACATTTGTTCCTTCTACCAAAATGTATGACCCTACACTTCCCAACACTGTATTCCATCTGCCACTGCTTTGCCCGTTCTTCTAACTTGTCTAAATCCTTCTGCAGCGTTTCTGCTTCCTCAACACCACTTGCCCTTCCACCCAACTTTTTATCATCTGCAAACTTGGCCACAAAGCCACCAATTTTGTCATCCAAATCATTGACATTTAACGTGAAAAGAAGTGGTCCCAACACCAACCTATACAGAACACCACTAGTCACTGGTAGCTAACCAGAAAAGGCTCCCTTTATTCCCATTATTTGCTTCTTGCCAATATTCTATCTGTACTAGTATAGTTCCTGTAATACCATGGGTTCTTGTTAAGGAGTTTCATGTATGGCACCTTGTCAAAGACTTTCTGAAAATCCAAATACACAATCCACCGATTCTCCTTTGTCTATCCTGCTTGTTATTTCCTCAAAGAATTCCAACAAGTTTGTCAGGCAAGATTTTCCCTTAAGGAAAACATGCTGACTTTGGCCTACTTTCTCATGTGCCTCCAAGTACCCCAAAATTACATACGTAACAATCACCTCCAGCATCTTCCCAACCATTGAGGTCAGACTTGGCACCAATTTCCTTTCTTCTGCCTCCCTTCTTTCTTGAAGAGTAGAGTGATATTTGCAATTTTCCAGTCCTCCAGAACAATGCCAGAATCTAGTGATTCTTGAAAGATCATTTCTAATACTTCAGCTATCTCTTTCAGAACCCTGGAGTGTATACCATCTGGTCCAGGTGACTTATCTACTTTCAGACCTTTCAGCATCCGAAGCACCTTCTCCCTTGTAATAGCAATTGCACTCACTTCTGCCCCCTGACACTCTCAAACATCTGGCATGCAGCTGGTGTCGTGAATGCAAAATACGTATTTAGTTCATCCATCATTTCCTTTTCCCCTTTACTACCTCTCCATTGTCATTTTCCAGTGTTTCAATATCTACTCACACCTCTCTTTTACTCTTTATATATCTGAAAAAAAACTTTTGGTATATATTATCGGCTAGCTAATTTTAAATATTTAATCTTTTCCTTCCTTATGGCTTTTTAGTTGCCTTCTGTTGGTTTTTAAAATCTTCCCAATCCTCCACCTTCTCACTAATTTTTGCTCAATTATATGCTCTCTCTTTGACTTACATGTGGTTTCTTTGTCAGCCACGGTTGTATTTTCCTGCCTTTTGAATACTTCATATTCTTTGGGATGTACAGTATTTATGCTGTGCCTTCAGAATTTTTCCCAGAAACTCCAACCGCTGCTGCTCTACTGTCATCCCTTCCAATCAACTTTGGCCAGCTTCTCTATCATGCCTCTGTAGTTTGCTTTACCTCACTGTAATACTGATAGACTTTCCGTTAGCTTCTCCTTCTCAAACTGCAGGGTGAAGTATATTATATTATGCTTACTGCCTCCTAAGGTTTCCCTTACCTTAAACTCTCTAATTAATTCCAGTTAACAACATAACACCCAATCCAGAAAGCCTTTTCCTCTAGTAGACTCAATCGCAAGCTGCTCTAAAAAGCCATTTCATAGACACTCTACAAATTCTCTGTCTTGGGATCCAGTACTAACCTAATTTTCCCAATCTACCTGGATGTTGAAATCCCCCATGACTATTGTAACATTGCCCTTTTGACATGCCCTTTCTAACTCCCATTGTAATTTGTAGCCCACATTTTGGCTACTGTTGAAGCTGTCTAACTCCCATCAGGATCTAAATCCCATCAGTATTTTTTTATCCTTGCAGTTTCTTAACTCTACCCACAAGGGTTCTACATTTTCCAATCCTCTTCCTAAGGATTTGATTTCATTCTTTACCTACAGAGCCACTCCACCCCCTCTGCCTACCTGCCTAGCCTTTTGATATAATGTGTATCCCTACATGTTCAGCTCCCAAGAATGATGATCTTCCAGCCACGACTTAGTGATGCCCATAATATCAACAAATGAATCTCTAACTGCGCTACAAAATCTACCTTATTCCATATACTGTGTGCATTCAACTATAACACCTAGAGTCCTATATTCATCACCGTTTTTGATTTTGTCCCCTTGTCACACTGCAACTCATGCCACTGACTGCAATTCTGCCCTATCATCTGCCCCTTGCATCAGTGTCTCAGCCAGGCATCATTGGCCAAATCATCCAATTCTTACCCTCATTGATGTGTGGCACAGGCAGCAATGCAGAGATTACTACCCAGCAGGTCCTGCTTTTCAGCTTTCTATCTAAATCCCTAAATTCCCTCTTCAGGACATCCTCCCTTTGTCATTGGTGCCAAGATATAGCAAGAGTTCTGGCTGCTCACCCTCCCCTTTTAGAATGCCGTGGACCCACTCCAAGATGCCTCTGACTCTGGCTCCTGGGAAGCAACAGACCATCCGGGTGTCTCTTTCACGTCACGTCACCAACCAACTCATACATGCATGCACACACACTCATACACACACGCATGCACTCAAACGCAGCTGTATGAACACAGAATCACACATCCAGCCCACAAAACACCCACTGCGCACTCACCCATGACAGACTCTACCCACCCATCAAACTGCATTTTCCAAAAGCTCCCTTCTGGAAAGTGCTATAGGGCTATCAAAACAAAACCTTCACACCATCTTAAAAGTTTCTTCTGCTGGGCAGTTAACCTGATCAACCATACTAGTTAGTTCCTCACCCCCACCGCCTCTATCTATTACTGTACCTCAGTCACTGCACTGTAAATGCTTTAAACCTCTTTTTATAATGCTGCTTACTTTGTAAATACTGGCATTTATATATTCATGGACATTTTATTCCATATCTGTACTTCTAACTTTATCTTTACATTGTTATTTACTCTTTATAATTGTTGCATGTTGTTGTTATTGTTGCATGTTGCACCAATACACCACAGCAAATTCCTAATACATGTAAATAAAGTTAAAATAAAGGTCAACAGTTAATTCTTGATGTACGTTGTACTTTCGCTCATACAGTTACACCCATAATCTCCATGTCCTCCTCCTCTCTTTTTCTATTTCCTCTCACCCCATCTCTTCTCCTCACCTGTCTATCACCTTCCCCTGTTGCCCCTCCTCATCCCTTTCTCCTATGGCTCACTCTCCTCTCCAATTAGATTCCTTATGTTTCAGCCCCTTACCCGTTCATCTGTCACCTTCCTGCTTCTTACTTCATCCCCTCCCCCACCCACCCACCCACCTTTCCCCCTCACCTGGTTTCACCTATCACTTTATAGATTGTCCTCCTTCTCCTTCCCCCCCACTTTCTTATTCTGTCTTCCGCTTCCTTCCTTTCCAGTCCTGATGAAGGGTCTCAGCCCGAAAGTTGACTGTTTATTCCTTTCCATAGATGCTGTCTGACATACTGAGTTCCTCTAGCATTTTGTGTGTGTTACAAACACAAGAGTCAGCTACCTACACACATACACATGAACACAGGCAGACAGACTCACGAGTGCTTGCTATTGATTTACATATATTAAGTGCACAATTTTATCTGGAATATACTTGATTTAACTGTTAATTCAAATCTACTTCCTGCTCTGTGCTGATGCTACTGATGGTAATTGTTTAATTCCAAATCATTGAATAATTTGAGTCCTTTCCAAGACTGGTAACATGCCTTGGATTTAGCAGGACATGTACAACCCAGCATCAAAATAAATCTTTGATGAAGTTGTAAAGATTTTTTAGCATTCAAATAAACTTTCTGCTTACAATTACACTCAATAGACACTTTATTAGACACTGTTGTAATGTGTTGTAATTTGAGAAAGTGTTGCCTCCTTGTCAGCTTGCACCAGTCTGCCCATTCTCCTCTGACCTCTGTCAGTAACAAGGCACTTTCACTTACAGGACTGCCGCTCACCAGAAGTTTTTTTTGTAAACTCTAGAGACTTGTGCATGAAAATCCCAGGCGATCAGCAGTTTCAGAAATACTTAAACCACCCTGTCCGCAGCCAACAAGCATTCCACAACCAAAGTCACTTAGATCACATCTCTTCCCCATTCTGATGTTTGGTCAGAACAACAACTGAAACTCTTGACCATGTCTGTGTGCCTTTATGCATTAAGCCACTGCCACATGATTGGTTGATTAGATAGTTGCATTAACAAGCAGGTTTACTTAATAAAGTGACCACTAGGTGTACTTTGGCCTCTTTAAAAACTCACTGGGATAGGTTCTGATTTATGCTCTTGGTGCAAATATTACCTGAGCATAATGCATCAAGTGGGGGAGTCTAGGACCAGAGGGCACAGCCTCAGAATAATAGGACATACCTTTAGAACAGAGATAAGGAGGAATTTCTTTAGCCAGAGGGTGGTGAATCAGTGGAATTAATTGCCGCAGACGGCTGTGGAGGCTAAGCCATTGGATATATTTAAAGTGGAGGTAGATACGTTCTTGTTTAGTAGGGTATCAAAGGTTGGTGGTGAAGACAGGAGAATGGGATTGTGAGATCATAAGCTGGCTGTGATTGAATAGCAGAGCAGACTCAAAGGGTCAAATAGCCTAATTCTGCTCCTATGCCTTATGGTCTAATCAAGCTGAATGATGTGGTGAGAATCACCAGTGTGCTGGCCCCTCAAATCCATCATGCTCAATCCCAGAACATCTCATGAATGTCTGAACTTGGCAACTGAACTCCCTTCAGAATCTGAACAATTCTGTGGTGGCTTCCACACCAGTATCGAGCTACTTCTGCCAGTCCTGATTCAAAGTGAAAATATTTTATGAATTTCTTACTAAGACTGCATTCGACTCTAAAGGTAAATGTTTTCTAAAGATTAGCTTTATTTGTCACATATACATCGAAGCATCAAAACATACAGTGAAATATGTTGTTTGTTTCAACAATCAACAACAACTAACACAGTCTGAGGACATGCTGGGGGCAGCCCGCAAGTGTTGCCATGGTTCCAGCATCAACATAGCATGCCCACAACTCATTAACCCTGACCGTACCTCTTTTGAATGTGGGAGGAGACTGGAGCATCCGGAGAAAACCCACAGGGTCATGGGGAGAATGTACAAGCTCCTGTCAGACAGCAGTGGGAATTGGACCCTGATCATGATCTCAGGCACCGTAAAGCATTACACTAAGCACCACACTACTGTGCAATCCTTGATATATTTCCAGTCAAAACTGTAAGGAGAAATAACAATAATTTCAGTGTTATAAAGAGAATATACTTTCACATCTAGTTCCTGTATTTCTCCTCCACTAATAATAAATAAGTAAGTTTGAGTTCAATAAATCCAAATTAATTTCAAGGTGAACTAGATGGAAATGCAATTCCTGAGAGTTCTATGAAGTAAATTCCGCCCTGTAAAATGTTTTCCCCGGCAACAGTGAGGTGAACAGAATAGCTGAACTGTCCCATTCATTCAGTGACAATCCTAATCTTTCATTCACACAGTCTTTGTTCCCTGTATGCACCATTAACACGTTCCTCATATTATAGACAACAGCCAACATTATAATTTGGATGACAAGTGTCTTCTGGCACAGCTGTTCACAAGATCCTGCAGATGCTTTATCCTTGAGGCCACTGAAATCAGTTTCTGTTTGATGCCTCCGTGCTTTAGGGAAGTTGACAGAAAAAAATTCTAGACAGACAAGAAGTCCAATCTGTATTTACCCATAAACACAAGAAATTTCTGAAAATGCTGAAAATCTTGAGCAGCACATACAAAATGCTGGAGGAAGTCAGCAAGTCAGAAACTATCTATTGAGAGGAACAAGCAGTCGATGTTTCAGGCTGAGATCCCCATTCCACTATTCCACTGGACTTTATACTCCCACTGTGTTTTATGTTAGCCTTTCACATCACCACAACCAAAACACAAAAATAGGTTTGCATTTCCTGGCTTCTATCCCCTTTGTTTTCAGTCCTGGCGGAGGGTCTCAGCCTGAAATGTTGATTGTTTACTCCCCTCTGCATAGGTGCTGCCTGACCTGCTGAGTTCCTCCAGCATTTCATGTGTGTTACCCCGGATTTTCAGCATCTGCAAAATCTCTAGTGTTTACATTTCCATAGCGCTGTTTACATTCCTTTCATTGTGAGCCCAAGGGGTTATCTGTCAATGAAGTATTCACATTTTTACAATGTAGAAAGTAAGACACAAGTGGGTGCATTTTGCATTACCTTGGTGTAGCTATATGGTGGCCTTGTCTATAATTCTGACCTTTCTTGTTTTAGTAAATTGTTTAATTGTTTAATGTTTTATGTCATTTCCAGTATATAAATGTAAAGGAGAACAAAAAAAAAATTACTCTGGATCTGATTCTGCATATAAAAACACACGAAGATAACAAAATAGAAAAAAATGCAAATGATAGCATATTAGATAGATAACATACCCACACAGAATGATTGTACATCCATAAAGAGATGCTAGGCACAACAGTCATTGTATGTAAGGTGACTTTGACAGGAACTGATAAATTAGTGGTGGTGGGGCTGTGATGGGGTGGGTTAGTGGGTGGAGATAGCCTGCTCCCTGATGAGAATGGGACATACAGTACTTAAGCAGGGTGGGTGGGATCCTTCATGATCTTTTTCCATCACTTTTGTGTATATATGCCCTTGATGGTGGGTAGGCTGGTGCCAGTAGTGTTCATAGCAGAATAGAAATATTACAAGAGGGGAGATCATTCATCCATTGAGTCTATCCTAGCTCCCTGTAAACCAATCCAGACAGTCCCATTCCACTGTATCAGTGCTGCCAGTTAGTTTCTCTCTTGTCCCTGTCCCACTCATTTTTGGATTCATATTGGGACTCAAGACCAATTTTGATAATTTCAGAAAACACGCTTTTCTCTTAAACAGAACACACAAAATGCTGGAGAAACTCAGCAGGTCAGGCAGCATCTGTGGAGGAAAACCATCAGCAGATTTTTCGGGCTGAAACCCTTCATCAGGACTGGAAAAGAAGGGGACAAAAGGCAAATTAAGAAGGTGAGGGGAGGTAGAGGAGTACAAGATGGCAGGTGATGGGGAAGACCAGGAAGCTGGGGAGGGGGGATGAAGTAAGAAGCTGGGAGATGGTAGGTGGCAGAAGTGAAAGGCTGAAGAAGGAATTTGATAGAAGAGGAGAGTGGACTATGGGAGAAAAGGAAGGAGGAGGGCCATCAGAGGAAGGCAATGAACAGGTGAGGGGAAAAGAAGGGGTGAGGGGGAACCAGAATGGGGAATTGAAAAACAGAAGCAAGGGAAGGGAGGGAAATTGTCTCAGCCCAAAATGTCAACTGTTTATTCCTCTCCATAGATGCTGCCTGACCTGCTGAGTTCCTCCTGCACTTTGTGGATATTGCTCTGGATTTCAAGTATTAGCTGAATCTCTTGTGTGTATGCAATAGAAAGAGAGTTTCGTGGTGTCTCTGCAATGTCTTGCAGTGCACTATCAATCTTCCCTCTCCTTCCACTCTCTCAAAAACACAAGAGATTTTGAGGATGCTGGAAATCCAGATCAAAACACGCGAAATGTTGGATGAACTCAGCAGGTCGGACATTTCAGGCCAAGATCATTTGCTGCTCCACTGTGATGTCTCTTTGTGAGATGCCTATTCTGAAGAAGTTTAAATTTTCTCTTCGACTGGTGTTCAGTGAGACCCTCTCTCACCACCCCCCTGCCCCCCCCACCGTGATCTCTGCTATCCTCCGACTCTTGAACCATGTACTCACTCAGACTTACTACCATAGTCATGTGTCCTTCCTGGCAACTTGTCTCACCGTTCACCTGACAGCTTGTACTCCTTCCCTTCCCATCCTCCACTTCCTTATTCCGGCTTCTGCCCCCTTACTTTCCAGTCCTGAGGAAGGGTCTCCGCCTGGAACTTCGACTGTTTATTCCCCTCCATAGCTGCTGCCTGACCTGCTGAGTTCCCCAAGCATTTTGTGTGTGTTGTTCTCTCCATCAATCTCCTTTCCCTCACCCAAGCTCAAAGTAAATTTATTATCAAATACGTATTTGTCAACATCTACTACCCTGAGATTCATTTTTGTAGGCATCCATGATAGAACAAAGAAATACAATAGCATCAGTGAAAAACTACGCACAAAGACTGACAAACACCTAATGTGCAAGAGAAGACAAACTGTGCAAATACAAAAAAATTATTAAAAATAATAAAAACAAAGTAATGAATAAATACCACAGAGATCTTGAGTTGTAGAGTCCTTGAAAGTGAGTCCTAGGTTGTGGAATCAGTTCAGACTTGAGGTGAGTGCAAGTTATCCATGTAAGGTTAGGAGCGTGGTGGTTGAGGGGTAAGAACTGTTCCTGATCATGGTGGTGTGGGACCGTGGGATCTAAGGCTCCTGTATCTCCCTCCTTCCTGATGAGAAGAGAACATGTCCTAGATGGTAGGGGTCCTTGATGGTGGGTGATGCTTTCTTGTGGCAGCACTCCTACTCCATTTCTGACCATCATCCTTTCTTGCTGATATTCAATGCAGACACTTTTCCCAACAAAAGACAGAACATTAGTGGCGATCAATAAGAGAAAAATTATCTTGTCATTCCTTAGATTTGCTCAATGGGTTTACAGTATGATGACAATACCAAATGCTGACAAGGTAGCTCCACCAATTAGCTACTGCTTATCAAAGACAATTCTTTTCTCAATTGTCGTTAGTGCTAATTGATGGCTTTGTCTCATTGTTCTTACAATATCGCAGACAATAGTCTCACTGAGATCATCTTTATCTCCCACCTATTTCAATTCTCTTATTCTTTTTAATGCAACCAACCAATGAATATTCTTTAGACAAACTTACCTAAAGTAATTATGACCCATATTTCACTGACGTAAACGAGTGAGATTCTGGGTTCATGTAGTCTTTGCACCGTTAATTTAAAAAATACATCAAAATTAAAGACGCTGCCTGGCCTGCTGAGCTCCTCCAGCATTTTGTGTGTGTTGATCAAAACTAATAGAAGATTTTCTTAATGGTTAAAATGGTCACTAATCATATTTAGAAATCCTATAATATTTATCTAGGTATCTGGTACCTCCTTCTTGTTGACAATTGTCACTGACGAATCTCAATAAGTCGTGCTTAGCCCACTACTCTACTCCTTCTATACTCATGACAGTGTTGCCAGACACAGCATAAGCACCATCAATGATTTTGCTGATGACACCACTGTTGGTAGAATTTTAGATGGTGAAAAGGAGGCGTTAGTAGTGAGAGGGATCAGCTGGTTGAGTGGTGCCCCAACTGTAACCTTGGACACAGCATCAGCAAGATTGGGGAATTGATTGTGGACCTCAGGTAGGAGAATCCGAGAGAGCACACACTAATCCTCATTGGGAGGTCAGCAGAGGAATGGGTGAACAGCTTCAAGATCCTGGACATCAACATCTTCAAAGATCTACCCTTGGCCCAACACATTGATGTGTCAAAAAGAAGGCACACTGGTGACTATACATCATTAGGATTTGAAGAGATTTGGTATGTCAACAAAGACTCTTCCCAATTTTTACAGATGTATGGTGGAGACCATTCTGACTGGTAGTGGTTCGGAGGCTCCAGTGCACAGGATCGAAAAAGACTGAAGAGGGTCGTAGACTCAGCCAGATCCATCATGGGTACAACTCACTGCACTATTGAAGGCACCTTTAAAAACCCCTCTTCTTGTTACTACTTTTGGGGAGGAGGTACAGAGCCTAAAGGCCCACACTCAACATTTTAGGAACATCTTCCACTTCATTATCAGATATCTGGACGCACCATGAAACCATGAGCACGGTCTCATTATTTGTATTTTTCAGTATTTATTTTTGTAATCTATAATAATTTTTATATCTTCTGTACTGCTGACACAGAGCAACAAATTTCATATTGGATGTCAACAATAATAAACCTGATTCGGATTGTGATTGTGGTTCTGAAATGATGACCCCTTGTTCCGATCTATTCAGCAAATGGAAACAGATCTTACTTACCTTCCAGGCTCTGTCTATACTTCCTACTGTTGTGTATTTAATATTCATAAGAACATAAGAAATAGGAGCAGGAGGCGGCCATCTGGCCCATCGAGCCTGCTCCGTCATTCAATAAGATCATGGCTGATCTGCCATGGACTCATCTCCACCTACCTGCCTTTTCCCCATAACCCTTAGTTCTCCTACAATGCAAAAATCCATCCTACCTTGTCTTAAATATATTTACTGAGGCAGCCTCCACTGTTTCATTGGGCAGAGAACTCCACAGATTCACTACTCTGGGAAAAGCAGTTCCTCCTCATCTCCATCCTAAATCTACTCCCCTGAATCTTGAGGCTATGTCCCCTAATTCTAGTCTCACCTACCAGTGGTAACAACTTTCCTGCCTCTATCTAATCTATCCCTTTCATAATTTTGTATGTTTCTATAAGATCTCTCTCATTCTTCTGAATTCCAGCGAGTACAGTTCCAGGTGACTCAATCTCTTCTTATAGTCTAACCCCCTCATCTCTAGAATCAACCTGGTGAACCTCCTCTGTACCACCTCCAAAGCCAGTATATCCTTCTTCAAGTAAGGAGACCAGAACTGCACGCAGTACTCTGTACCGTTCAGAATAACCTCCCTACTCTTAAATTCAATCCCTCTAGCAATGAAGGCCAACATTCCATTTGCCTTCTTGATGGCCTGCTGCACCTGCAAACCAACCTTTTGTGATTCATGCACAAGCACTCCCAAGTCCCTCTGCACAGCAGCATGCTGCAATTTCTTACAAGTGAAATAATAATCTGCTCTTTCATTTTTCCTTCCAAGGTAGATGACCTCACATCTACCAACATTGTACTCCATCTGCCAGACCCTTGCCCACTCACTTAACCTATCTATAGCTCTCTGCAGACTCTCCGTATCTTCTGCACAATTTGCTTTTCCAAACAATTTAGTATCTTCAGAAAACTTGGATACAATACACTCAGTCCCCTCTTCCAGATCGTTAATGTATATCGAGAACAGTTGTGTGTCCAACACCGACCCCTGTGGCACACCACTCACCACTGATTGCCAACCAGAGTAACACCCATGTATCCCAACTCTCTGCTTTTTATTAGTTAACCAATCCTCTATCCATGCTAGTACATCACCCCCAATTCTATGCATCCTTATCTTATGGATAAGCCCACGAGTGTGGCCACAATTATAGCACCAACATAGGATGTCCACAACTCACTGATGTCTTTGGAATGTGGGAGGAAGCTACAGCACCCAAAGGAAACCCACGTGGTCCTGGGGAGAACGTGCAAACATCTTACAAACCCCGATCAGTGATTGCAGACGGTGTAAAATGATGCTCTAGCACTATACTACTGTGCCAGCCCCACATCCTGTCTGTGTGGAGTTTGCACGTACTCTCCGTGACTGCTCGGGTGTCCTCCAGGTGCTCTCGAGTCTTATATCGAGTACATATCCCAAACAGAGGCGATTCTGCAGATGCTGGAAATCCTCAGCAACACACACAAAACACTGCAGGAACTCAGCAAATCAGGCAGCATCTACGGGAGAGAATAAACAGTGAATGATTTGCACCGAGACCCTTCATCAGGACCCTTCAGTGAGTTCCTCCAGCATTTTGTGTGTATTTCCCAGGTATGTATCTTCTGTGAGATTCATTGCACAGGTGAACTCAATACTTTGGTTGAATTCTGAATATTGAAAGGCCTAGATAGGGTGGACATGGGGAGGATGTTTCCTTTCGTGGGGGAGTCTAGGACCAGAGGGCACAGCCTCAGAACACAAGGATGTCCCTTTAGAATAGAGATGAGGAGGAATTTCTTTAGCCTGGGGGTGGTGAATCTGTGGAATTCATTGCCACAGATGGCTGTGGAGGGCAAGTTATTGGGTGTATTTAAGGTGGAGGTTGACGGTACTTGATTAGTCGGGGTGTCAAAGGTGTGGGGAGAAGGCAGGAGAATGGGGTTGGGGGGGAATAATAAATCAGCCATGACAGAACAGTGGAGCAGACTTGATGGGCTGAATGGCCTAACTCTGCTCCTTTGTCTTATTTTGTTACATTTATCCTGAAATAATTGACTCCCAAATCCCTATCATTTCAGTTTTTCTCAAAGTATAAGTGTTTATTCGAGCTAGCAGCATTGGTTCAAGGTGTCCCAGTGGCAGAGCATGTTTATTTGGTGATGCGCTGGGGTATGTGTTGGCAGGAGGTGATTCTGCAATTATAATTTCCCATATGGTGACTGTAGTCTTCATTGCACTCCGAGGAAATGTGAAGGATGTTAACGTCACTCTAAGCAGCTTGAACCCAGTGAGTGGAGGAACATCACTGGCCCAGAAACCCAGGCTTAGCCCATGAGAGTTTGAGTTGTCGAGTCACACAGTGTAGAAACAGGCCCTTTGGCCCATCATGTCCATGCTGAGCTTTTTGCCCACCTACATTAATCCCACTAGCCCACTTTAATACCATATCCTTCTACACCTTTATAAGACAAGAAGACCATAATTTTAAGGTTACTGGAAGAAAATAAAAGAGGGATGTCAGAGGTAGATTCTTTACTAGGGAATGTTAGGTGGATGGAGCAGCCTGTCAGTGATGGTGGTAGAGGCAGATACATTAGGGGCATTTAAGAAACTCTTAGGCGCAAAGATGATAGAAAAATGGAGGGCTATGTAGAAAGGGGTTGATTCATCTTAGAGCAGTCAAAAGGCCAGCACAACATTATGGGCTGAAGGGCCTGTACTGTGCTGTGCTGTTCTAAATTACTGACCCTGTTTGGTTATGCTCCATTGTCAGGGACAGCTTTTGAAACTGCAATGAATAAAAGTGTGGGATTCATGGTTCCCTTAATGTGTTAATCTCCATTTGGCAAAGACTTCCTTTGATCTAGCAATGAACATCTTTGCAGCTCCAAACTGGAAAAGCATGTGGGAATTTTGAAATCGCTTTCACCAGCAAGATTAAGCGTTATAAATAGCTCTCTATGTGGGTTTGCAGACAGGACCCACGCCACTTCGCTCTCGCTCTTCACCCTTTTGCCTTTGAGGAAAGCAAAGGTGAAGCTGAAATAAATGAACAGCTGCGGCAAGATATTCACAGGCAGTGTCAAACTGCGTACATACACAGAGCTAATCACCAGAGCACTTCATCACTGTCCATTAAACAGAGGAAGCCCCAGAGTTTATAAACACAAGAAATTCTGCAGATGCTGGAAATCCAGAGCAACACACACAAAATGCTGGAGGAACACAGCAGGTCAGGAAACATCTATAGGGGGGAATAAACAGAGGACGTTTTTGTCCAAGACCTTAATCAGGACTGGAAAGGAAGGGGGCTTGTATGTATGTCACTCAAAATTTCAAGCATCTGCAGAATCTCTTGTGTTTGTGAACTAGAAAGCATTTGATTTCCTATCTATTGTTGGCAAGATGCCACAGGCAATAAAGAGGAGGTTTAAGAAAGCTCATCATTTAATCACATCTTGATGTACTTATGTATGCAATGATATGTCTGCATAGCACATAAATACCAGATTCTCCACTCTGGTGGGCATGAATTATGCAAATGGATTTGCCTTAGATGGTCAGCGTGGACAAGTTGGGCCGAAAAGCCTGTTTCCAAGCTGCATGACTAAAAGTTATTCACAAACATGAGTTTTTGCAGATCCTGGAAATTTTGAGAAACACACAAAAAATCCAGTTGTCGTTTCAGGTCGAGACCCTTCATCAGGACTGGAAATGAAGGGGGATGAAGCCAGAATAAGAAGGTGGGGGAGGGAAAGGAGTATAAACTGGAAAGTAGTTGGTTAAACCAGGTGAGGGGGAAAGTGGGTGGGGGAGGGGTGATGATGTAAGAAGCTGGGACGTGATAGGTAGAAGAGGTAAATAGCTGAAGAAAAAGAAATCGGATAGGAGAGGAGAGTGGACCGTAGGAGAAAGGGAAGGAGGAGGGAGATGATGGGCAGGTAAGAAGAGAAGAGGTAAAGAGGGGAGCCAGAATGGGGAATGGAAAAAAAAGACAGAGGGATGGGGAAGAAATTACCAGAAGTTAGATATATCGATGTTCGTGCCATCAGGTTGGAAGTTATCCAGATGGATTATGAAGTGTTGCTTCTCCAACCCGAGAGTGGCCTCATTGTAGCGATAGTGGAGGCTATGACAGGTAAGTCAGAATGGGAATGGGAGATTGAATTGAAATGGGAGGCCACTTGGAATTCACACTTTTTATGGCAGACAGAGCGAAGGTGCTTGACCTTACCCCAGAGTTTATACTTTTTTCAAGCCTATCTGAAATCTTGACGAATTGTTTAATATAATGTATTAAGATCATTGATCACTTTGGTCTGAATCAGCCATCAGTTATGCTGAAAGTTCATAAACAATACCTGCTATCAGACAACCATAGGAACAGTGCATTTGTAGTCAGATTTCTGTCTCTGTGGATCCTGCCTGACTTGTTGGGTGTTTTGGTTTTTATTTTAGATTTCCAGCATCTGAATTGTTGTTTTTGCTTCAGTATCCCAGCCAGACTCCTGCACAGCTCAGTACACACTCACACCTCACTCTACACACTGCTCACACCCAACACCCTGGCAATGCCCAACACCATTCTGCAACAAAACTGCCCATTTATCTCATAAACACACAAGATTCTGCAAATGCTGGAAATCTTGAAAACACACACAAAATGCTGGAGGAACTCAGAAGGTCAGACAGCATCTCTACAGGGGAATAAACAGTTGATGTTTCAGGCCGAGACCTTTCATCAGGACTGGAAAGGAGATTAAATATTAAGATAAAAGATTAATTTTATTTGTCACGTGTACGTCGAAAGATACAGTGAAATGCAATATTTTGTGTCAATGATAAACACAGTCTAGGTATGTGCTGGGGGCAGCCCGCAAGTGTTACCATGCTTCCAGCACCAACATAGCATGACAAGTTATTAACCCTAACCTGTAAGCTTTTGGATGGTGGGAGGAAACCGGAGCATCTGGAGGAAACCCACATGGTCACAGGGAGAAGGCACAAACTCCTTACAGCCAGTAGTGAGCATTGAACTCTGATTTTCCGATTGCTATTGCTATAAAGCATTATGCTAACCACTATGCTGCCATGCCAAGAATCAAGCTTTCCTTGAGTCTGGTGATTGGTAATTGGTCTATTATTGTCAAATGTACCGAGAGGCAGAGAAAAGCTCATCTTGCACACTGTTGTTACAGATCAATTCATTACACAGCGCATTGTGGTCTTCCGTCCTTCCTTGCGCCCTTAACCCCTGGTGGAGTCATCGGGGCACTGTCATGACAAGCTTTGCACCAGTCTGTTCCAGCTGTCGCGGTTGTGTTCCAGAGCCTGGGTCACCGTAAATGTTTTCCCCGTCCATTCTTTAATGTTGTCCATCCATCTTCTCCTCTGTCTACCTCTCCTTCTTTCCCCCTCCACAGTTCCTTGTAGAACGATCTTTGCAAGGCCACTGGATCTTGTTACGTGGCCGTACCATCTCAGCTTTCTTTTCTTCACTGTTGTGAGAAGGTCTTCATGGGGACCAATGTGGTGCTGTATGGTCTTGCGGACCTGCTCATTTGTGATGTGGTCCAAGTATGAGATGCCCAAGATGTTGTGATAGCATCTCATTTCCAATGCCTGTATCTTCCTCCATAGCTCTGCTGTGAGGGTCCATGTCTCACATGCATACAGGAAGATGAAGAATGCAAGCAGGAGTGTGATCTTGTACTTCATGGTGATGTTGCTGTCACTCAATATCGTCTTGAGTTTGGATATTGCAGTCATTATCTGTGCGGTTCTTGCTAGGACTTCTGGTCTTGATCCTTCATCACTGATAATTGCCCCCAGGTATTTGATCAGAGATTAAGGGAGCTAGGGCTTTACTCTTTGGAGAGAAGGAGGATGAGAGGAGACATGATAGAGGTGTACAAGATAATAAGAGGAATAGATAGAGTGGATAGCCAGCGCCTCTTCCCCAGGGCACCACTGCTCAATACAAGAGGACATGGCTTTAAGGTAAGGAGTGGGAAGTTCAAGGGGGATATTAGAGGAAGGTTTTTTACTCAGAGTGTGGTTGGTGCGTGGAATGCACTGCCTGAGTCAGTGGTGGAGGCAGATACACTAGTGAAGTTTAAGAGACTACTAGACAGGTATATGGAGGAATTTAAGGTGGGGGCTTATATGGGAGGCAGGGTTTGAGGGTCGGCACAACATTGTGGGCCGAAGGGCCTGTACTTGTCTGTACTATTCTATGTTCTATGTTCTATGTTAACCGCTGCACTGTCTCAAGTTTCTGACCATGGACTGAGATGTCTGTTGTGATGGCACCATTGGCATTTGCCATGAGCTTGGTTTTCTCGGCACTTATTTCCATTCCAAACTTTGTGGAGGCTCTGTCAAGATGGCTGACCAGGTTGGCCAGTTCGTCCTCTTTTCCTGCAAGTCCATCAATGTCGTCAGCAGATCTTAGGTTTGTGATGATCCTCCCTCCGATGCTGACTGTGCCCACATGATCTTCAAGGGTAACACTCCCGATTTGTTCCAGGAAGACACTGAAGATTATGGTAGAACAAGGTAAAACAGCAACAATGCAGAATAAAGTGTTATACCTACTGAGAAAGTGCAGTGAAAGTGAACAATGAAGTACAAGGTAGACTGTGAGGCAAAAAGCCTTTTCTATCCAACAAGAGTTTCAATTATCGTACTAGGGATCTACTTAATAGCCTGATGACAATGTGACAGGAGCTGGGTTTTCTCAAGATTTGTATAATTTTCCTGATGGGAGAGGGGAGATGAGAGAATAACATGGGTGGGAGGGGTCCTTGATTTTGCTGGCTTCTTTACCGAGGAGTGTGAAGCGCTGGCGGAATCAATGGAGGGGAAGCTGGCTTGCATGACGTGCTGGTCTGTATCCTCAGAATTGGAGTGTTTTCAGCAGGCTGGCCCCAGGCACAATGGGCTGAATGGCCATGGTCTCCTGACTACAATTCCAGATGCTGGGTTTCACTGGAATCTAGCTGGTGTGGGTAGTGTGAGATCAGGAGGGCTGTGTCCGTGGGCAGGGATGGGCTCCCAGATGAAGTCGGCGAGGTTGTATCACTGCAGAGATCTGTCAGCTCGTCCTCGCTTCCTTGCCACTGCGCACACTTGCAAGATAGGAAATTCTCCTCCGTAACCATAGCAACGAGCTATTGGATGCCTGCTGTTGGCACAAGCAGGTGTGATGGAGAAGGGCTTTGTTGAAGCTGTAAAGCTGCTAATCCTTAATTTGTCTTGTAAAGACTCAGAGTGAAAAGATCCTTTTTTGCTGCTCCATCCCCTGCTTCACACGAGCTGTCGACAGAGGCGCCTTTGATATCGTGCCCACCCAGAAACCTTTCTCACTAAACTCCAATACTTCCCAGCTCTGCCATTTGGAAAGCTGGGGATCTGATCCAACAACCACCAAGGATATAATGAAAGAGACTATTAGATCTGAAAGTTTCTTAAATTCCCCTGGCTTATCTGCCTCTAGCAACACTCTTCACATCACTTTCCACACACCCTCCACTCTCTGTGTAAAAAATCTGCTTCTGACATCCCCCTATACTTTCCTTCAATCATCTTAAAATTATGCCATTTCTGCCATTGGAAAAAGGTGCGGGTTTCCACTCTATCTATAATCCTTGTACATCTCTTGTCCTCCACTCAAAAGAGAAAAGCCCTATCTTGCTCAATATCCTCATAAGATATACTCTCTAATCTAGGCAGCATCCTTGTAAATCCCTGCACTCTCTCTGAAACTTTCACATCCTTCTTGTAATGAGGTGACCAGAACCGGACAAAATAATCTAAGTGTGGTCTAACCAGCGCTTTTTAAAGCTGCAACATTACCTTCTGACTCATGAACTGGAATTCCAAAGACTGAAAGGAGATCTTATAGAAACATATAAAATTATGAAAGGGATAGATAAGATAGAGGCAGGAAAGTTATTTCCACTGGTAGGTGAGACTAGAACTAGGGGCCATAGCCTCAAGTTGTGGTGGAGTAGATTTAGGATGGCGATGAGGAGGAACTGCTTTTCCTAGAGAGTAGTGAATCTGTGGAATTCTCTGCCCAATGAAACAGTGGAGGCTGCCTCAATAAATATATTTAAGACAAGGTTGGATAGATTTTTGCATAGTAGGGGAATTGAGGGTTATGGGGAAAAGGCAGGTAGGTGGGGATGAATCCATGGCCAGATCAGCCATGATCTTATTGAATGGCGAAGCAGACTCGACAGGCCAGATGGCCGACTCCTGCTTCTATTTCTTATGTTTGTTATGAACTCAATTCCCCAACTAATAAAGGCCAATAAATTCAGTTAGGCCATTCTGTCAGCTCCTTCAGCAACACCTTTCCATAAGTTGAGCCAGAGGGCCTGTCTCCGTGCTGAATGACTATAAATTGGAGCACCTGGAGGAAACAAACAATGTCACAGGGAGAACATGCACACTCAACACAGACAACCCCAGAGGTCAGAATCAAATCTGGGTCACTGGATCTGTGAGACAGTAGACCTACCAGGTACAACGTCCAAGTTAGTTCATAAGATCTGTGAGTAAATAGGCTTGTGTGGTCCTCTCAGGCAGCATAATTAAATAATTTCTCTTCTCCCCAGTGACTCTTTTGCTAATTATCCCAAATCCGTGTCCTTAGGTTTCTTTTCCTTCTGCCTCCAGAAACAATTACTTGCTATTAACTCCATCCTGATTTATCTGAGTGAGATAAAGCCAGGGAAGAGACTATCGCAAACCCAGTCTGGAGTTCACTGAAGCTGCTTGCAGATGTGTCTTCAACGTCTGCAGATACCAGCTACCTGTTGGATTTCCACTGCAGATGCATATGGAGAGGCATTAAACTATCTGTTGGAAGAACACAGCATCTGTGGTGGGGAGGGGAATTAAAGAGATAAAGAAATTAGCTTTATTTGTTGCATGTACGTTGAAATATTGAAACATATGGTGAAATGTGGGATTGGAGTCAATGACACAACCCGGGGATGTGCAGGAAGCAGGCTGCAAATGTCGCCATTCACTAGCCCTAACCTATATGCCTTTGCAATGAGGGAATACACAAAGTTCTTATCGAGGGGTCAGCAGTGAAAAAGGTGGGCAGTTTCAAATTCCTGGGTGTCAACATCTCACCTACATATATAAAGATGTCAAACCTGTGGCTATGTTTCAAAGTTCAAAGCTCAAAGGGTACTTATTATCAAAGTACATATGTGCCACCATATACATTTTCTTGCAGGCACACTCAATAAATCTAAAGAATAATAACTATAACAGAATCAATGATAGACTGCCCAACTTTGGTGTTCAACCAGAGAGCAGAAGATAAGTAGCTGTGCAAATGCAAAAAGAAAGAAATAATCAATAAATATCAAGAATATGAGGTGAAGAGTCCTTGAAAGTAAGTCCATTCCTTGTGGGAACATTTCAATTATGGAGCAAGTGAAGTTGAGTGAAGTTATCCCCTTTGTTCAAGAACCTGATGGTTGAAGGGTAGTTACTGTTCTTGACCCGGTGGTGTGAATCCTGAGGATCCTGTACCTTCTTCCTGATGGGATCCGTGAGAAGGGAGCATGTTCTGAGGGTCCTGGATGATGGATGCTACTTTCCTGTGGCAGCATTTCATGTAGAAGTGCTCAATGGTTGGGATGGCTTTACCTGTTATGGACTGGGCCATATCCACTACATTTGTAGGATTTTCCATTCAAGGATATTGACGTTTCCATAGAAGGCTCTGTTGCAGCCAGTCAACATATGCTTCACTACACATCTATAGAAATTTGCCAAAGTTTTAAGATATAAGATAAGAAATAGGAGCAGAATTAGACCCATCAAGTCTGCTTTGCGAATTCCTCATGGTTGATTAATTTCCCTCTCAGCTTCAGTCTTTTGCCTTCTCCTTGTATCCCTTCATGCCCTGACTAATCAAGAATCTATCAACATCTGCCTTGAATGTAGCCAATGACTTGGCCTCCACAGCCACTCTGGCTAAAGAAATTCATCCTCATCTCTGTTCTAAATGGACAGCCCTCTATTCTGAGGCTGTGCCCTCTGGTCTTAGACAAGGAAATATCTTCTCCACATCCAACCTATTGAGGCTTTCAACATTTGCTAGGCTTCAATGCAATCCCCCTCATCCTTCTGAATTGTAGTGACTACAGGCCCAGAGCCATTAAAACCTCCCCATGTGATTAGCCTTTCAATCCCAGTATCACTTTCGTAACAGAGCAAACACAAAAATGATACTGGTTTTGAAAGGCTCATTACATGAGGAGTGTTTGATGGCTCTGGGCCTGTTGTCACTACAATTCAGAAGAATGAGGGGGATCACATTGATCATGAAAATGCAATGTAACTTCATTGGACATGTGACTAGGAAAGAGGAGTTAGAATGCATGACAATTATGGGAAAGATTGAAGGGAAGAAAGCAAGAGGAAGACAAAGACAAATGATGATGGAGACAGCAGCCAGAGAACTGGAAGTGAATACCAATGAAATGGTCCACTTGACCTGAAACAGGAGTGTGTGGGCCATGACAGTCAAAGCTCAAACTGGGCACAGCACCTGATGATGATGATGATGATCATTTTTGTGAACGTTCTTTGAACCCTCTCCAATGTCAGCACATCTTTTCACAGATAGAGGGCCCAAATCTGCTCACAATCTTCAAGTCAGGCATCACCAGTGCCTTATATAGTCTCAACATTACATCTTTGCTTTTATATTCTCATCCTGTTGGAATGAATGGTAACACCACATTTACTTTCCTCACCACCAACTTAACCTTTAAATTACCCTTTAGGGAATTCTGCACAAGGACTCCAAAATCGATTTGCATCTCAGATTTTTAATTTTCTGAACATTTAGAAACTAGTGTATGCTTTTATTTCTTCTACCAAAGTGCATGACCATACATTCTACACTACATTTCACCTGCCACCACTTTGCCCATTCTCCTAATCTGTCTAAGTCCTTTTGAGGCCTGTCTGCTTCCTCAACACTACCTTCCCCTCCACCTATCTTCATATCATCCGCAAAATTGGCTACAAAGCCATCAATTCCATAATCAAGATCATTGACATATAATGTAAAAAAAAGTGGTCCCAACACAGATCCCTGTGGGGCACCACTAGTCACCTGTAGCCAATCAGAAAATGATTGCTTTATTCCCACTCTTTGCCTCCTGCCAATCAGTCGCTGCTCTATCCATGCTAGTATCTTTTCTGTAACACCACGAGCTCTTGTTAAGCAGCCTCTTGTGGGGCATCTTGTCAAAGACTTTCTGAAAACCCAAGTACACAACATCCACCAATTCTACTTTGTCTATCCTACTTGTAAATTCTTCAAAGAATTACAACAGATTTGGCAGGCAAGATTTTCCCTTGAGGAAACCTTGCTGACATTGGCCTATCTTATCATGTGCATCCAAGTACCTCAAAACCTCATCCTTAACAATCGACGCCAGCATCTTCTCACCATTGAGGTCAGACTAATTGGCCTGTAATTTATTTTCATCTACCTCCCTTTCTTCTTGAAAAGTGGAGTGATGTTTGCAGTTTTCCAGTCCCCTGGAACCGTGCCAGAATTAATTTATTCTTGAAAGATCATTAGTAATACCTGTACAATTTCTTCAGCCTCCTCTTTCAGAACCTTGGGGTATAGACCATCTGGTTCAGGTGGCTTATCTACCTTCAGACCTTTCAGTTTCCTTCTCCCTAGTCATGACATCTGCCCTCTGACATCTCAAACCTCTGCAATCTCTGCAAATTCCGAAGGAAGCAGAGGCATTGCTGTGCTTTCTACATAATTGAACTTACGTGCTGGGCCCAGGACAGGTCCTCTGAAATAATAACACTGAAGAATTTCAAGCTGCTGACCCTCTTAACCTCTGATCCTTCGATGAGAATGGGCTTATGGACCTCTGGTTTCTTTCTTCTGAAGTCAATAATCAGCTCCTTGGTCTTGCTAACTGAGGAAAAGATTGTGCAATGGTTCCATCCATTGAGGAATAGGATGCACATTAACTCTGGCAGGTTTTCAGGCATTACTTCCTACAAGGTGAAACCTAACATCATAAGTGGGAGTGATGCTTCACTCCCAGATGAGCTCCACACCTTTTATGCCTGCTCTGAAAGGGAGAATAAAACCACACCTGTATGAATCCCTGCAGCATCTGGTAACTCTGTGATCTCTGTCTCGGGGGCTGACGTCAGAACATCTTTCAAGAGAGTGAACCCTTGCAAGGCATCAGGCCCTGATGGTGTACCTGGTAGGTCTCTGACAACCTGTGTCCACTAGCTGTCAGGAGTATTCAAGGATATTTCAATCTCTCACCGTTGCAGTTGGAAGTTCCCACCTGCTTCAAAAGGGCGACAATCATACCAGTGCCCAAGAAAAGGAGGGTGAGCTGCCTCAATGACTATCGGCCAGTGACACTCAGATCTACTGTGATGAAGTGCTTTAAGAGGTTGGTAATGGCTAGAACCAACTCCTGTCTAATTAAGTACCTAGACCTACTGTATTTTGCCTGTCACCGCAATAGGTGTACAGTGGATGCAATTTCACTGGGCCTCCACTTGGCCTTGGACCATCTGAACAATAGTAGTATCTATGTCAGGTTGCTGTTCATTTATTACAGATCAGTTTTTAACATAATTATACCCACTTTTCGAATCAAAAAGCTCCAAATCCTGGGCCTCTGTATCTCCCTTTGCAACTGGATCCTTGACTTCCTCACTGAGAGACCACAGACTGTGCATGTCCTCCTCACTGACAGTCAACACTGGCGCACCACAAGGATGCATGTTTAGCCCACTTCTACTTCCTCTATATGCACAAGTGTGTGGCTAGGTGCAGCACAAGCACTATCTATAAATTTGCTGATGACACAACTAATGATGGCAAAATTTCAGATGGTGACAAGGAGGCCTACCGGAGTGAGATTTGGTTGAGTGTGGTCGCAACAACAACTTTGCACTCTGTCAGTAAGACCAAGGAATTGATTGTGGACTTCAGGAAGGGGAGGTCAAGGGAACACATACCAGTCCTCACTGAGGGATCAGCAGTGGAAAGATTGAGCAGCTTCAAATTCTTGGGAGCCAACATCTTTGAAGATCTATCCTGGGCCTAACATATTGATGCAATTACAAAGAAGGCACAACAGTGGCTATATTCCATTAGGAATTTGAGGAGATTTGGTATATCACCAAAGACACTCACAAATTTCTATGGATTTACTATAGAGAGCATTCTAACTTGTTGCATCAGTGTCTGGTATGGAGGGGACACTGCACAGGCTTGGAACAAACTGCAGAAAGTTGTAAGCTTAGCCAGCTCTATCATGGGCACCAGCCTCCCTAGCATTGAGGACACCTTCAAAAGACGATGCCTCAAGAAGGCAGCATCCATCATTAAGGACCTTCATCACCTAGAGCATACCCTTTTCTCATTGCTACCACCAGGGAGAAGGTACAGGGGCCTGAATCTCAGTGTTTCAGGAACAGATTCTTCCCTCTACCATCAGATTTCTGGTGGACAAGGAATCCATGAACACTACCTCACTATATTTTCCTCTCTTTTTGCACTGCATATTTAATTTATTTTTTAATATATTCTTCTTATTTCAATTGTAGCACCCTGGGTAAGGTTACACTGCTAACGTAATGGTCTTCCTGTATAAGCCGTGTTTGGATTATGGTTAGAGATAACAGGGGCTGTCCAATGAGGTGAGCGTGTTTTTGTGTTGTGCGCCTGACACTGGTGAGCTGGGTCCTTTGCTGTGCGGGAGATGAAGAGAGAAATGCTGGAGAGAACCAGCCATAGGATTCGACCCGGTGGGGGGACTGTGCTTCATTGGAGCAAAGTGCCGGGGTCTACAGAGGATTGGTGAATATACATGACCTTTAGAAGAGTTGAGGTCCAACTTGTGCACATTTAACTGTTTAATTATAATGGGCTCCTTTTGGTTTTTTCTTTAGTTAAGATTCATAAATATAGTTACTTCAATCGTATACAGTGTGCTGTCAGTGATTTTTTTAGATTATGAGAACACTCAGTCCTCTTTTATTGTCATTTAGAAATGCATACATGCATTAAGAAATGATACAATGTTTCTCCGGTGTGATATCACAGAAAACAAGACAGACCAAAGACTAACACTGACAAAGCCACATAATTATAACATATAGTTACAGCGGCACAAAGCAATACCATAATTTGATGAAGAACAGTCCATAGGCACAGTAAAAAAAAAGTCTCAGAGTCCCCGAGTTGATCGACTCCCGAGTCCCCGATAGCGGCGGCAAAAGGGAGAAACTCCCTGCCATAAACCTCCAGGCACCGTCAACTTGCCGATACCTTGGAAACAGTTGACCACAGCCGACACTGAGTCCATCCATCCAAAAACTCCGAGCTTCTGAGCAGCCTCTCCGATACAGCTTCCCGAGTGCCATCCTCTGCCGAGCGCCTTCGACCTCTCCCCGGTCGCTGAAACATGCAAAGCCGAGGATTTTGAGGCCTTCAGCTCCAGAGATTCCGGTTACCACACAGTAGCAGTGGTAGCAAAGCAGACATTTCAGAAGTTTTCCAGATGTTCTGCTGTGCTCTCACGTCTGTCTCCATCAAATCAGGATTGTGCACGATCCCCTACTTGACAGATAACAGATATTCATCACCGGAGAGGCTGCGCACGCTGTCGTTTCTTGGCACCAAATTGTAACAGGATTGTAGATTACACAGCATCCACACAAACCAGGGTTTGGGTGGGAGAGCCGTCTCAATCTCACTGGTTTAGCAGGACCGGACTGTGTGTTCCTTAGACTTACGCAGCCAAGGAAACCAGGTGGTTTCATAATTTATAGGTTTTTAAAATTATTATGCACTGTATTACAATGTTTTGCTGCTGCTAAACAACAAATTTCATGGCATATGCAGTGATATCAAACCTGATTCTGATTTCATTTGGAGCTTGAGGAGATTTGGTGTGCCCCTAAAGAATCGAGCAAGTTCCCACAGATCTATCATGGAGAGCATTCTGACTGGTTGTGTCACTGCCTGGTATGGAGTCTCCAAGGTACAGGATCGAATGAGGTACAGGATCTCCAAGGTACAGGATCGAACGAGGCTGCAGAGGGTTTGTCGACTCATCATGGACAGGAACCTCTTCATCATCAGTGACTTCTTCAAAAGACGGTGCCTCAGGGTTGTAAAGAGAGGTGGAATGGGATTGATGGAATTAGTTCCTTATGAGCCAGCATTGTGTCGATGGGCCAAATAGCCACTTTGTGTTGTTAGAATACACGAGCACTTTGTGAAGAAGAGTGCATTTCAGTTTGTGAAGGGCACTATATAAAAGTACATGGTTGTTGTAGATGCATGGTGTTTACCTGCATGTGTATTATTGATATAAACATTTGGGTTTTTTGGTTGATGGTGGTTCTCAGTATCTTCTTCAGAGATTTGTATTTTGGTGGAAGGGAATGGAATCTTTTCATATTTAGCAGTCTTCCTGTGGGTTCTGGTACACACCGCCTTGCCAAGAGGAGCAGAGCTTGTTATTTTTGGAAGTATTTTGTTTGAACACCTCGAGCCAAGTGGGAAACTTAAAACATTATATTCTATGTTTAATTCTCTAAACTATGCTGTGAATGTTAATAGGATAGAGTTCTTTGATCATGGAATGTAGTGTCGATATTGAGCTTTGAATGTGTTTTTGTGTAGTATTTGTTGTTTGGGGAGTTTCAGTCTTGGGGTTAGGTGCTAAATCCTACACATTGGCTCCATAACCAGCTCAAAAGGCAGAGTTTAGGAACTCCTTCTTCCAATAACGATGTAATGCTGTGGCTTTATAAAACATTAGTCAGACTGCACTTGCAGTATTGTGAGCAGCTTTGGTGTCCCTATCTAAGAATAGATGTGCTGGGATTGGAGAGGGTCCAGAGAAATTTCACGAGAATGATCCTGGGAATGATAGACTTAACATATGAGGAGCATTTGAGGCTGTGGGCCTGTACTTACTGGAGTTTAGTAGAAGATTATGAGGGAGAAGGGAGGAAAATAGAGTGAGAAGAATAATAAAGCAGCCATAATGGAAAGGCAGAGCAGACTCGATGGGCCAAGGTGCCTAATTTTGCTCCTGTGTCATATTGTCTTATGGTCTAATAATTCAAATACTAGATCCAAATCCACACCTACAGACTTCTGCAACATCTATCATCAAAGATCTCCACCATCTAGCCATGCTATCTTCTCGCAGATAGCATTGGGCAGGAGGTATAGAAGCCCGAAGTCCCACACCATCAGGTTCAAGATCAGCTACTTCCCTTCAACCATTCAGTTCTTGAGCTCTCCTACTCCTTCATTCTCTCTTATTCCATTTCACATTCTGGCTCCCCTCTCACCCCTTCTCTTCACACCTGCCCCTCACCTCCCTCTGGTGCTCTCCTCTTTCACTTTCTTCCACGCTCCACTCCCCTCCCCTATCAGATTCCTTCTTCTTCAGTCCTTTACCTCTTCCACATCATCTCCCGGCAGCTTACTTCATTCCCCTTCCCCCTCACCTGGCTTCACCTATCGCCTGCCAGCTTGTACTCCCCCTCCCTCTCCCCCCACCTTCTTATTCTGGCTTCAGCCCCCTTCTCCCCCAGTCTTGATGAAACATTGACGATTTATTCCCATCCATTGATGCTGCCTGATGTGCTGAGTTCTGCCAGCAGCTTGTGTGTGTTACTCAAGTTTTCCAGCATTTGCAGAATCTCTTTCATTTAAGGTTCTTGAACCAACCCTAATCGCTACCTCAGTATAGCAACATTATGACCACTTTGACACATTGGTCTACAATATGAATCTAGAAGATTATAATGTTAGCAGGAAGGAGCTTAAGAATGAAATTAGGAGAGCCAGAAGGGGCCATGAGAAGGCCTTGGCAGACAGGATTAAGGAAAAACCCAAGACATTCTACAAGTATGTGAAGAGCAAGACGATAAGACGTGACTGAATAGGACCAATCAAGTGTGACAATGGAATATTGTGTATGGAACCGGAGGAAATAGCAGAGGCACTTAATGAATACTTTGCTTCAGTATTCACTACGGAAAAGGATCTTGGCGATTGTCAGGATGACTTGCAGTGAAGTGAAAAGCTTGAGAATGTAAATATTAAGAAAGAGAATGTGCTGGAGCTTTTGGAAAGCATTAAGTTGGATAAATCACTGGGACCGGATGGGATGTACCCAAGGTTACTGTGGGAAGCGAGGGAGGAGATTGCTGATCCTCTGGCAACGATCTTTGCATCATCAATGAGGACCGGAGAGGTTCCAGAGGATTGGAGGGTTGCGGATGTTGTTCCCTTATTCAAAAAAGAGAGTAGTGATAGCCCAGGAAATTGTAGGCCAGTGAGTCTTATTTCAGTGGTTGGTAAGTTGATGGAGAAGATCCTGAGGGGCAGGATTTATGAACATTTGGAGAGTAATAATATGATTAGGAATAGCATGGCTTTGTCAAAGGCAGGTCACGCTTTCCGAGCCTGATTGGACTTTTTGAGGATGTGACTAAGCACACTGATGAAGGTAGAGCCATAGATATAGTGGATATAGATTTTAGCAAGGCATTTGACAAAGTACCCCATGCTGGGCTTATTGAGAAGGTAAGGAGGCATGGGATCCAAGGGGACATTGCTTTGTGGATCCAGAACTGGCTTGCCCACAGAAGGCAAAGAGTGGTTGTAGACAGGTCATATTCTGCCTGGAGGCCGGTGACTAGTTGTGTGCCTCAGGGATCTGTTCTGGGACCCCTACTCTTTGTGATTTTTATAAATGACCTGGATGAGGAAGTGGAGGGAAGGGTTAGTAAATTTGCTGATGACGCAAAGGTTGGGGGTGTTGTGGACAGTGTGGAGGGCTGTCAGAGTTTACAATGGGATATTGATAAGATGCAAAACTGGGCTGAGAAGTGGCAGATTAAGTTCAACCCAGATAAGTGTGAGGTGGTTCATTTTGGTAGGTCAAATATGATGGCAGAATATAGCATTAATGGTAAGACCCTTGGCAGTGTGGAGGATCAGAGAGATTTTGGAGTCAGAGTCCATAAGACACTCAAAGCTGCTGCGCAGGTTGTCTCTGTCGTTAAGAAGGCATTATGGTGCATTGGCCTTCATCAATTGTGGAACTGAGCTTAAGAGCTGAGAGGTAATGTTGCAGCTATATAGGACCCTGGTCAGACCCCACTTGGAGTACTGTGCTCAATTCTGGTCGCCTCACTACAGGAAGGATGTGGAAACCATAGAAAGGGTGCAGAGGAGATTTACAAGGATGTTGCCTGGATTGGGGAGCATGCTTTATGAGAATAGGTTGAGTGAACTCGGCCTTTTCTCACTGGAGTGACGGAGTATGAGAGGTGACCTGATGGAGATGTACAAGATAATGAGAGGCATTGATCATGTGGATAGTCAGATGCTTCTCCCCAGGGCTGAAATGGCGAGCATAAGAGGGCATAGTTTTAAGGTGCTTGGAAGTAGGTTCAGAGGAGATGTCAGGGTAAGGTTTTTACGTAGAGAGTGGTGAGTGCGTGGAATGCGCTGCCAGTGGCGGTGGTGGATGCGGAAACGATAGGGTCTTTTAAGAGACTCCTGGATGGCTACATGGAGCTTAGAAAAATAGAGGGCTGTGGGTAAAACCTAGGTAGTTCTAAGGTAGGGTCATGTTTGGCACAGCTCTATGGGCCGAAGGGCCTGTATTGTGCTGTACATTTTCTATGTTTCTATGTTTCTACCTTTGCTTCTCTTTGTTCTAATAGTGTTCTTTCTTGTATAATTTATGTTTAATTTGTGTTTATCTTGGGAATATTGCGTATCTGATGCTGTGTGTATAATGCTGCTGCAAGTTTTTCATTACATGCATGTACTTATTGATGGGCTGAATAGCCTATTTCTGTTCCTATATCTTATGGTCTTAGGTAGATGACAATAAACGCGACTTTAACTTTGATTCTAGACCAAACAGAGGACCTTCCTCCAACAGTTTCTATTTGTTCCCACTTCACTTATTGTACAGTTCACTGAACTCTCCACTTCCTCTGTCAGCTCATCCCAAATACCTACAACCTTCTGCATGAGGAATTTTCCCCTCTAAATCTTATCCCTCTCACCTTTAACCTATACCCTCTAGTTTTTAGTTTCCCTTCCTCGGAAGACTAAAATGGCTATAACCCTCATGATTTTATCCTCTCCTATAAATTGACATCTCACCCTTAATCTGCAACGATCTATAGAATAAAGTCTTAGCCTGAACATCCTCTCTCTATAACTCAGGTCTTCAAGTTTTTGCAGCATCCTCATAAATCTTCTTTGCACTCTTTTTAGTTTAACGATATAGCAGGGTGACCAAAACTGTAAATGGTACTCCAAGTGCAGTCTCAACAATGTCCTGCCTTTCTAACATCTTGTTTTGGTGCTCCAGATTCCAGACTGGAGTACAGAGTTCTCTGTTAGTACTGAGAAAACTTATAAGGATGTTGCCGGGACTTAAGAAACTGAGTTATAGGGAAAGTTTCAATAAGTTTAAAAGCTGAGGAAAAAGTGCAGTGCCGGTAAATAATAAAGTGCAAGATCATAACAAGGTAGATTGTGAGGCCGAAAGTTTGTCTTATCATACAAGAGGTCCATTCAAGAGTCTGATAACAGTGGGATGGAAGTTATCCTTGAGCCTGGTGGTATGTGGTTTCAGGCATTCATATCTTCTGCTCAATGAGAGAGGGGAGAAGAGAGAATGTCCAAGATGGGTGGAACTTCATCATTCTGTGCCTTAATGTGTGCAGTGAACCACTGTACAGAAGCTTTATTCAGGGTGCACAGAAAACAGAAACACATTTCTAAGCAAAGTTCAGGAGTTAGTCATCACCCGGTAATAATTTTGATGCATAAGTAATGTGTGATTGTTTATTCATGAATGACTTATGCTAATGTCTGTATTTTTGTTCAGGAATCAGCCATGCATTTTATAGAAACCAGCATTTGCCAGAATAGAGTTTAATATTATTTGACAGAATTGGAGCATTCTAATTTAGTATCTTTCAAAGAACAAGCGCAAACATTTTTGAAGAAATTTTTGAAATTTGGCCAAAAGGTCCATTGTCACCAATGAATTTTAAATGCCAGAAACATACCTTCCCCTTCAAAATTCTCTTCAAAAATGCTTTGTTTTCAGGTTTCAAACTGTGGCTGGAGTCTATGTTCCTCTTTAACACACTTATTTTTAACATTTTAATATTTTGCTTCCTAGTGGCCTTGTAAATTCCTGATGGAATTGATAGCAGCATTGCAGCTTCCAGGTTTAAACACCCAGGCTTCCTCCTCTCTGTAGGTCAACTGTAAGTGATTGCTGAATATTCTGCAGCTCCGTGAGCCCGTCTACTGCATTCATTAGGGTAATACTGTGGCTTTGCATCTCGCAATTTCACACATCACTGCTGGAAAGCCAGCATTGTGAATGGCTCTTAGTGCAAACTCAGGAAATATTCTAATCAGGAATTTATTACTAGTGCACAGCAGCAGAACCTCAGCCTGTGATGTCATTTGTACTTAATCTAATCATTGGAATGAAACCTTTGATTTGTCTCCATAGATAAACCCCCTTTCCCCCTTTGCAGGCCAATATTTGACTGGATTGTGTGCGTGTGTGTATGTGTAAATGTGTGTCTGTCTGTGTGAGTGCAAAGGTGTACATGGTGAAAGGAACACGTGGGGAAGGGGAATCAGATATCCCCATTCACACCAATGCAGCTAAAAATGGGGCTTATTCACCCATATAGCTAAAGGCAGGGTTGTAGTTATTTAATTTAGAGATACAACACAGTAACAGGCCCTTCTGACCCAATGAGCCCTCACCGCCCGATTACTCCCATGTGACCAATTAACCTACTTTGGAATGTGGGAGGAAACCAGAATCCCCAGAGTTCACCTACACGATACAGAATGTACAGACTCTTTACAGACTGCGTAGGAATTGAACCCAGGTTTCTGGTGCTGTCATAGCGTCATGCTACCGTGCTGACTTGTGAACTGTGCAGGTTAGGAACAGTCCCCAGGAATGGGACCCGGGGGAGGACATGTAATACTCAGAAAGTGCATCATCATAATCCTTTTACAATTTGGTCCTGATGTGACATGTTAGTAGCTGTCAAATTGCTGTGAGTGCATGGAGTAAATGTCAACAGTTATCCTTTGGCTAATTTTGAACCAGTAACCATTTCTAATTTCCAGGATGCCGTGGTAGCGTAGCAGTTAGTGTGGTGCTTTACAGTGCCAGTAATCGGGTTCAGTTCTGCTGCTGTCTGTAAGGAGTTTGTATGTTCTCTACGAAACTGTGTCAGTTTCCTCCAGGTGCTTTGGTTTGCTCCCACATTCCAAAGACATACAGGTTAGTAGGTCGTGGGGTGTGCTATTAAGCCCCAGCAACACACAAAATGCTGAAGGAATTCAGCAGATGCAAGTTCATGTTGGATTATCATTCAACCATACATGAATACAGGCAAATGAAACAGTGTTCCTCCGGGGCCAAGGTGCAAAGCACGTTACCAATCGCCCACAGCACACTGTACACCTACGGAGGTCAGGCAGTATCTATAGGGGAATAAACAGTCAACATTTTGGGTCGAGGCCCTTCATGGGGACTGGAAAGAAAGGGGGCAGAAGCCAGATTAAGAAGGTGGGGAGATGGGTAGAAGTACAAGTTAAATGCAGTAAACACAATCCTTACTGATTTGATTTGATGTAATTGATGCATTTCACTGTACAGTGTATGTTCACTGTTTCAATGTACACGTGATAACAAAGCTAATCTTTACTAAATCTTAAAGATGCTGGATTTAAACTTCCTGTTAGTCACAATGATATGGGTGATTTACATACAGGGTGCATTCAGTCACAACTAACAGAGGAAGTTTTCCCTTAAGAAATATGGGCGTGTGGAGCTACCCATTATGAACAGCCATGTATTAAATGAACCAAGAAATTCCATTCATTTTCCATTGCCAACAGCAGTTTCATTTTACGCTTGCTTAGCAGAAGTTATTAGGGGTCAAATATCATTCTGGATGTAATATGCTAGCTTTGTGCAGTGGAGATGACCTGTAGCCATCAATTTCGGGGAAGGAGGGATTTTGGTGTGTAGAATTTTGTTCAAAGCTATTCAGTTACTGAATGCCTGTACAAATGATCTGAGGCAGACAGTAATGTGATTGTTGTCTTACTGGCAGAAGGTCAAGACGGAAGAGAAGAGGGGGAGATTATTTGGAGAAGCAGATGGGGAAGGAATGAGGAGTTGGGGGTGAGGGGGAAAAGAGGGCAAAGAAAGGGTAGGAAGGAAGAAGAGAAGGGGAGGCGAGGAGGTAAGAAAAGAGGAGGGGAGAGGGATAAGAGCAAAGTACATGATTATCAAGCAGCGATGAAATTTATAAAGCTTTCCTCTTGAAAAGGATACATGAATTCCTGCTCTTTTGTGCTAGCAATTTTGAACTTTAAAACTGCCCAAAATAGAATCAGCCTGAACTCAAGAGATTCTGAAGTTGCTGGAAATCCAGAGTAACTCACACAAAATTCTGGAGGAACTCAGCAGGTCAGGTGGCATCAATGGAGAGGAATAAGCAGTTGACGATTCGGGCCAAGTCTCTTCATCAGGACTGGAAAGAAAGGGGTCAGAAGAGATGTTCTGTTTGAGTGTCTAGCACTGGGAAATTGAATAGCGGATGAGATCATAGGCGCCAAGTCAATACACAAAGCCTACATGCTCAAGGCTCTGCTGCTTTGTTCTTTGTAGGTGAAGAAACTGCTGGACACAGACTGAGCAGGGGAGACAGGGACAAGGCCCAAGGCCCAAGGCCCAATTGATGAGCAAAAGGATTTGTTGGGTGAGAATGTGGGCAGTAGATGGGTGAATGCTGGGAGGAAGGATTGGTAGATGAGGGGTGCCAGAATTAAGGTGTGGGCTGGTGGTTGGTAATGTGTGGGCATTGTTAGCAATTGGGTGGGATGGGTCTACATCTGGGTTGGTGAACCAGTGGGTGTGGGGTTGAGGGATTGAGGTGAAGATTACATGCTGTGGGTGGTGTATGGGGCGTTTGGGTTGTGGGTCCTGGAGGGAGATCTGCTGAATAGCTTGGGAAAAGGTCCATCTCCAAGTCACCCTCCCCACTCCTTCCCTTTGGCCTCTCTGAACTAGGCCTGAAAAATTTTATTAAGGCCTGCTTTTACCTGAGTAGACATGGATCATGTGGTTCATGCCAAGGGTTGGACCACACACTGCCGGGGGCCCCTGTGCGTTTCCAGGTTCCTTCCCGCATTACCATGGAAGGATCAAATTCAATATCATTGTTATGAGTGGACATAACACCCTGGCTATAAATGCCATGAAAATAAGCTTTTTGCAGCAACAGCATAGTACATTACTAATACCACAAATATAGGTTACCATAAACTTAAATGAATGTAAATTATACATAACTTACACATACAATGAGCAGGAATAACATTCTGACTGCAATATGCAAGTTCAGGGAAATATAGTCCAAGGTAGAATATAGTTCAGTTTGCGTCAAGAAATGGTGGCAATCGGAAGGACATCTTCAAAAGGTGATGCCTCAAAAAGGCGGTGCCCATCGTTACGGGTACCGTCACCCAGGACATGCCCTCCTCTCCGTTACACCATCATAGAGGAGGAACAGGAGCTTGAAGGCACACATTTAACATTTAGAGATAGCTTATTCCCCACTGCCATCAGGTTTCTGAACGGTCCATAAATCCATAAACACTGCCTGACTATTTTCCTCTCTTTTTGCACTATTTATTTTTTTCCTTATTATAACTTACAGTATTTTTTACGTCTTGCACTGTACTGCTGCTGCAAAACAACAAATTTTATGACATACGTCAGTGATGATAAATCTGATTCTACTCTGAAAAATATGGACCCTCTAACTTTACGAGTGAACAGTTTTCAAATACATTTTAAGCACCAGAGATTCTGCAGATGCTGGAAATCCTGAGGAACACACACAAAATGCTGGAGGAACTCAGCAAGTCAGGCAGCATCAATGGAAGAGAATAAATACCTGACACTTCAGGCCAAGACCCTTCATCAATTTTCATGAAGGGTGTCGACCGAAATGTTGACTGTTTATTCAAATACGTTTGCTTTCTCCTTAAAACTGGATCACACAGTATGTTGAAACATTGCAAAGAATAAGTAGGGAACTACAGGCTGGTCTGCTTAACTTCAGAATCAGCTTTACTATCACTGGCATGTGTTGTGAAATTTGTTAACTTAGCAGCAGCAGTTCAATGCAATACATAATATAGAAGAAGAAAAAATAAATAAGTAAATCAATTACAGTATACGTATATTGAATAGATTAAACTCATGCAAAAAACAGAAATAATATATATTAAAAAAGTGAGGTGGTGTTCACCAGGTTCAATGTCCATTTAGGAATCGGATGACAGAGGGGAAGAAGCTGTTTCAGAATCACTGAGTGTGTGCCTTCAGGCTTCTGTACCCCCTACCTGATGGGAACAGTGAGAAAAGGGCATGACCTGGGTGCTGGTAGTCCTTAATAATGGACGCTACCTTTCTGAGACACTGCTCCCTGAAAACGCCCTGGGTACTTTGTAGGCTAGTATCCAAGATGGTGCTGACTAAATTTACAACCCTCTGCAGCTCCTTTCGGTCCTGTGCAGTAGCCCCACTCACCCACCCGCCCCCAAACCAGACAGTGATGCAGCCTGTCAGAATGCTCTCCATGGTACATTTATAGAAGTGTTTGAGTGTATTTGTTGACATACCAAATCTCTTCAAACTCCTAATGGAGTATACTCACTGTCTTGTCTTCTTTATAACTGCATTGATATGTTGGGACCAGGTTACATCAATGTTAGGACAGTTAGTGGAGGAGATTCCAAAAGATTACCACAGTCCACTCCATGATTAAACGGATACTTGACCTCACAATTTACCTCATTATGTTCTTGCACCGTACTGTTTACCTGCACTGTTCTCTCTGTAACCATTACATTTTATTCTGCATTCTGTTATTGTTTTATCTTCTTCTACCTCATTGCAATCTGACTTATTTTGAAATGTAAGTCAAGCTTTTCACTGTATCTCAGTACATGTGACAATTATTAACAAATTCCAAATCCACCCTTCACCTTGCCTCAAATGATGTTCACCTCTCCTGTAGTGGTTCCCGTTCTCATCTCCTTTATTGTAGCATTTGCTTATCTTCCTCCAGCAACTGTCTCCCAGCTTCACACTCCCGTGCCCTCACCCTCCTCCCTCTCTTTCTCTCTGCCTCCCTCCATCTATCACTCATTTGTCACAGTCTTTCAACACCCCCACTCACCTCCCCCACTCGGCACTATCCACGTCATCTTACACCACTACTCAGTCCATCAATTAACTCAGAATTCTTTCTTGCTACTCCCCTACCCTTTTCTGTGTTGGCTATCTCACCTGTCCATTCCTAGTCCCGATGCAGGGCTTTGACCCAAAACCTTGGCACTTTCTTTCCTCCACGACCTCCAACAGTCGTGTTGCTTCTGAGAGAGATGATCCGCCCTCAGGGGCCTCTTTACTAGCTACCTCCTGTACCTAATAAAGTGGCCACTGTATGTTCGTAGTCTTGCTGCTATAGCCCATCCTCTTCAAGGTTTGACGTCTTGTGCATTCAGGGATGCTTTTGTAGTTAATAGTTGTTTGAGTTACTCTCACCTTCCTGCAGTTTTGACCAATCGGGTTATTCTCCCCTGACCACTCTCATCAAGTCATAGTCATACCTTATTGATCCTGGGGGAAATTGGTTTTTGTTACAGTTGCACCATAAATAATAAATAGTAATAGAACCATAAATAGTTAAATAGCAATATGTAAATTATGAAATAAGTCCAGGACCAGCCTATCGGCTCAGGGTGTCTGACCCTCCAAGGGAGGAGTTGTAAAGTTTGATGGCCACAGGTAGGAATGACTTCCTATGACGCTCTGTGCTGCATCTCGGAAGAATGAGTCTCTGGCTGAACGTACTCCTGTGCCCACCCAGTACATTATGTAGTGGATGGGAGGCATTGACCAAGATGGCATGCAACTTAGACAGCATTGTCTTTTCAGACACCACCGTGAGAGAGTCCAGTTCCATCCCCACAACATCACTGGCCTTACGAATGAGTTTGTTGATTCTGTTAGTGTCTGCTACCCTCAGCCTGCTGCCCCAGCACACAACAGCAAACATGATAGCACTGGCCACCACAGACTCGTAGAACATCCTCAGCATCGTCCGGCAGATGTTAAAGGACCTCAGTCTCCTCAGGAAATGGGGACAGCTCTGACCCTTCTTGTAGACAGCCTCAGTGTTCTTAGACCAGTCCAGTTTATTGTCAATTCGTATCCCCAGGTATTTGTAATCCTCCACCATGTCCACACTGACCCCCTGGATGGAAACAGGGGTCACTGGTACCTTATCTCTCCTCAGATCTACCACCAGCTCCTTAGTCTTTTTCACATTAAGCTGCAGATAATTCTGCTCACACCATGTGACAAAGTTTCCTACCGTAGACCTGTACTCAACCTCATCTCCCTTGTTGATGCATCCAACTATGGCAGAGTCATCCGAAAACTTCTGAAGATGACAAGACTGTGCAGTAGTTGAAGTCCGAGGTGTAAATGGTGAAGAGAAAGGGAGACAAGACAGTCCCCTGTGGAGCTCCAGTGCTGCTGATCACTCTGTCGGACACACAGTGTTGCAAGCACACGTACTATGGTCTGCCAGTCAGGTAATCAAGAATCTATGACACCAGGAAAGCATCCACCTGCATCGCTGTCAGCTTCTCCCCCAGCAGAACAGGGCAGATGGTGTTGAATGCACTGGAGAAGTCAAAAAACATGACCCTCACAGTGCTCGCTGGCTTGTCCAGGTGGGCGTAGACACGGTTCAGCAGGTAGATGATGGCATCCTCAACTCCTAGTTGGGGCAGGTAGGCGAACTGGAGGGGATCTAAGTGTGGCCTGACCATAGGCCGGAGCAGCTCCAGAACAAGTCTCTCCAGGGTCTTCATGATGTGGGAGGTCAATGCCACCGGTCTGTAGTCATTGAGGCCGCTGGGGCGCGGCGTCTTTGGCACAGGGATGAGGCAGGACGTCTTCCACGGTACAGGAACCCTCCGGAGCCTCAGGCTCAGGTTGAATACATGGCGAAGTACTCCACATAGCTGAGGGGCACAGGCTTTGAGCACCCTGGTACTGACACCATCCAGTCCTGCAGCCTTGCTTGGGTTAAGACGTTTCAGCTGTCTTCTCACCTGTTCAGCCGTGAAGCCCACCGTGGTGGTTTCATGTGGGGGAGGGGTATAGTCATGAGGGCAGGGTGGGGGACTGTGAGGAGGGGTAGGAGGGGAGAGTGGAATATGTGTTGGTTGGGGGCCAACAACAGATGGCTCATGTGGGGGGTGGGCAGGGGTCACAATGTCAAATCTGTTAAAGGACAGGTTAAGTTCGTTGGCCCTGTCCACACTGCCTTCAGCTCCTCTGTTGCTAGTTTGCCGAAACCCAGTGATGGTCCTCATCCCCCTCCAGACCTCTCTCATGTTGGTCGGCTGGAGTTTCCAATCAAGCTTCCTCCTGTACCTGTCTTTAACTTTCACCCACAGAACTACTGCTTACTGGGTGTTATTTTCTGTAAACTCTAGACACTGTTGTGCATGAAAATCCCAGGAGATCAGCAGTTTTTGAGTTACTCAAACCACCACATCTGGCACCAACAATCATTCTATAGTCAAAGTCACTTAGATCACATTTCTCCCCCATTCTGATATTTGGTCTCAGCAACAATTAAACTTCTTGAGCTTGTCTGCAAGTTTTTCTGCATTGAGCTGCTGCCTCATGATCGGCTGATTAGATATTTACTTTAACAAGCAGGTGTACCGTTGTACCTAATTAAGTGGCCACAGGGTGTATATGAGTTTGGAAAGGCAAGGAATGATTATGGTCAATCACCAATGCTTTGTGCATAAGAAATCCTATGTTGTGAACTTGACTGAGTTTTAAGGAGGAGACCAAGATGATTGAAAAGGACATGGTGGTAGAGACAGATATATTAGGGACATTTAAGAGACTCCTAGATAGGCACATGGATGAAAGAAAAATGGAGCTACATTGGAGGAAAGGGTTAGATTGATCTTTGAGCAGGTTAACAGGTTGCCACAACATCATGGGATGAAGAGCCTGTACTGGGCTGTAATGTTCTATGTTCTGTGTTCTATTTACCTAATGCTTCCCATTCCTGATGAAGGGTCATTGACTTGAAGCATACCCTCTGTTTCTGTCTTCACTGATGTTCACTGACCGGCTGAATATTCCTAGCATTCTCTATTTCTGTTGCGTCAATAAGTGTCAAATTATAAATATCAGAGTGGACAAATGTCATTACAGATGTTGGAAGCTTAAACTAATCAACTGGATGAATATTTATTCTTTGTCACACATTTCCTGAAGGACTTTTTGGTGGGCTGCAATCATCGTGTGCAGTCGTTTATCTGGCCGAGGCAGCGCAAGGTTTAAAAGGAGCTCGGGGCTTTTCGGTGGGCTGCAATTATAATGATCTATTAGGCACTCAGCAAAGGCCAACAAGGAGAAGCCAGGTTTAAGTGCAGTGCTCATTGTGGGAGTGGCCAACTGTTGGAGTAGAGAGCGTTAGAGTGGTCAGGTTTTGGCTTAACAGGTGAAAGCTCTAAGTTTCTTTTTATCTTTTCTTTGTCTATTATTCTCAAGATGGTGCTGATAAGTGGCAACTCTTTTCATGCAGCTCCAATGGGAATCATCAAATATTCATATTTAGGACTACTAAAGCTGAAATCCGCAGTCACAAATATGGGTAGTTCAGTAAGCAAAACCATTTTAAGTCATTAAAAAAAATCTATCTATCCTCAAATTCAAAGCATGGAGGCAGACTCAGGTTGCGAGTGAAATTCCCCCTTAAGAAAATGGAACTGGGAAGGTGCGCTGGTTACAGTTACAATCGAAATGCAAAGGCCTTAGACTCACACACACGACTATCCTGCTGGCGAAGGTACAGCCTCAGGAAAATGAAACTGATGACCTCAGAACAAGATTGCAATACTAGAGGGACAGTAGGGACTGCTGTGTACTTTGCTTTACAGAAACATGGCTAACTTCTGTGATTTTGGTGGTAGCACTGCAGCCCGATAGCTGCACCATTCACCATAAAGACAGGTCTGTTGAGTCTTTTAAAGGTAGAGGAAGGGGAGTATGCTTCATGACTAACTTATCATGGGGCACAGACATATGGTTCTGTCTCAGTCCTGCTCATCCAACCTGGAACATCCAGCTATCAAGTTTCATCCATTTTATCTGCTGAGAGAGGTTTCCACCATCATTCTGATAGAATTCATGCTGCAGTTTGAGAGGGAAAAGATAAAGTCAAATGTATCAGTATTATAGTGGATTAAGTGGAAATATGGAGCTATGAGAGAGGAACTGGCCAAAGATGATTGGAAGCAGACACTAATTAGGGATGGTAGCAGAACAACAATGGCTGGAGTGTTTGGGAGCAATTTGGACGGCATAGAATAAATACCAAAGATGAGGAGGTATTCTAAAGGGAGGTTGAGGCAACTGTGGCTGACAAGGGAAGTTAGAGACAGCATAAAAGGAAAAGAAAGGGCATATAACATAACAAAAAATAGTGGGAAGATAGGAGATTGGGAAATTTTAAAAACCCAACAGAGGGCAATAAAAAAGCTAAAAAAGAGAAGAGATGAAATATGGAGGTAAGCAAGTCAATAATATAAAAGATGATACCAAAAGGTTTTCAAAAATTTATATAAAGAGTAAACGAGAGGTAAGAATAGATATTGGACCACTAAAAAAATGACATTGGAGAGGTAGTAATAGGAGACTAATCTAATCTAATCTAATAAATGGTCCATGAGCTAAATAAGTATTTTGCATTGGCTTTCACTGTGGAAGACACTAGCAGTATGTCAGAAATTTGGGAGAGTCAGGGGACAGAAGTGAGTGAGTTGCCACTATTAAGGAGAAGGTGCTTAGGAAACTGAAAGGTCTGAAGGTAGATAAGTCACCTGGACCAGATGGACTACACCCCAGGGTTCTGAAAGAGATAGCTAAAGATATTGTAGAGGCATTAATATTGCACTTTCAAGAATCACCAGATTCTGGAATGGTCCTGGAGGACTGGAAAACTGCAAATGTCAGGTGGCAGAAGGAAGGAAATTATAGGCCAGTTAGCCTGACTTCAGTGGTTGGGAAGATGTTATTAATTATTAAGGATCCATTCCATTATTAACATAGAACAAAGGACAGTATAGTACAGCACAGGAACAGGCCCTTCGACCCACAATGTTGTACCGAACCAGCTAAAAATTAAAATTCAAAGACCTTATAAATAAATCCCTCCTACCTACACAATGTCTATATCTCTTCAACTTCCTCACATTCATGTGCCTATCTAAATGACACTTAAAAGCCTCTAATGTATTTACCAATCTACCTGGATAAGGTTTTGGGTTACTTGGAAAAAACATGTTGAAACAGGCCAAAATCGGCATGGCTTCCTTAAGGGGAAATTTGCTTGACAAACCTGTTGGAATTCTTTGAGGAAATAATAAGCAGGATAGACAAAGGATGATTTGGATTTTCAGAAGGCCTTAGACAAGGTGTCACACATGAGGCTGCTTAACAAGGTAAGAGTCCATAGTATTACAGGAAAAGTACTAGCATGGATAAAGGATTCATTTGATTGTCTCCTCACTCAACCCTGGAACATCTGGACAGCAAAGCAGGATGCTCTTTATTGACTACAGTTTGGCATTCAGTACCATCACCCCCTTAAAACTAACAAATAAGCTTCAACACCTTGGCCTCAATAACTCCTTGTGTAATTAGATCCTCAATTTCCTCACTTGCAGACCCCAGTCAGTTCAGATTGGCATCAACATCTCCTCCACAATCTCCTTCAACACAGGTGCACCACAAGGCTGTGTGCTTAGCCCCTTGCTCTACACATTTACACTTATGACTGTGTGGCTAAGCATAGCTCCAAAACCACTTTCAAGTTTGCTGACGACACCATTGTTGTAGGCTGAATCAAAGATGGTGATTAAGCAGCATATAGGAGGGAGAGTGAAAATCTGGCTGAGTGGTGCCACAGCAACAACCTCTCACTCAATGTTAGCTGGACCAAGGAGCTGATTTCAGGAGGAGGAAACTAGAAGTCCATGAGCGAGAGGTCTCAGAGGTCATTAGAGGACCTGAGGTGGAGAGGGTCAGCAACAATAAATTCCTCAGTGTTATCATTTCAGAGGAACTGTCCTGGGCCCAGCATGAAGAAAGCACGGCAGTGCCTTTACTTCCTTAGGAGTTTGCAAAGATTTGACATGACATATAAAACTTTGACAATCTCTTTTGATGTGTGGTGGAGAGTATATTGACTGGCTGCATCACACCTTTGTATGGAAACACCAAAGTCCTACACAAAGTAGTGGATTCTGCCCAGTCCATCATTGGTAAAGCCCTCACTGCCATTTAGCACATCTACCTGAAGCGATGTGGCAGGAAAGCAACATCCAATATCAGGGACCCCCCAACAACCAGCTGACATTCTCTTCTCACTGCTGCCACAAGGAAGAAGGTACAGGAGCCTCAGGACTCACACTACAAGGTTCACGAACAGTTGTTACCCTTCAACGATCAGGCTCTTGAACCAAATGAGATAACTTCATTTGTCTGATCCCTGAAATGTTCCTACAACCTATGGACTCACTTTCAAGGATTCTTCATCTCATGTTCTCGATATTTATTACTTATTTATTTATTATTATTATGTCTTTCTTTTGCATTTGCACTGTTTGTTCTCTTTTGTACACTTGTTGAACTCCCAAGCTGGTGCAATCTTTTTGCAATTCTATTATTGATTTATTGAGCATGTCTGCAAGAAAATGAATCTCAGTGTTGTATATGGTGACATATATGAACTTCGATAATAAATTTTCTTTGAACTTTCAACTTTGAAAATTGGCTGACTGGCAGGGGGCAAAGAGCGGGAAGACCTAACTTGGTCCCAACATATCGATGCACTTATAAAGAAGGCAAGACAGTGACTATACTTCATTAACAGTCTGAAGAGATTTGGCATGTCAACAAATACACTCAAACACTTCTAAAGATGTATCGTGGAGAGCATTCTGACAGGCTGCATCACCGTCTGTTATGGGGGGCTACTGCCCAGGACCAAAAGAAGCTGCGGAGGGTTGAAAATTTAGTTGGCTCCATCTTGGGTACTAGCCCACAAAGTACCCAGGAATCTTCAGGGAGTGGTGTCTCAGAAAGGCAGCGTCTATTATTAAGGACCTCCAGCACCCAGGATATGCCCTTTTCTCACTGCTACCATCAGGTAGGAGGTACAGGAGCCTGGAGGCACACACTCAGTGATTCAAGAACAGCTTCTTCCCCTCTGCCATCTGATTCCTAATTGTACATCGAATCCATGATCACTACCTCACTTTTTAAATATATATTATTTCTGTTTTTTTGCACAATTTTTAATCTCTTCAATATATGTATACTGATTTATTTATTTATTTACTTATTCCTCTTCTTCTATATTATGTATTGCATTGAACTGCTGTGCTAAGTTAACAAATTTCACGACACATGCCTGTGGTAATAAATTCAATTCTGATTCTGATTTTGAGTCTAAAGGGGACTTTTCTGGTTGGCTGTGGTGACTGGTGGTGTTCCACAGGGGTCAGTGCTGGGTCCACTTCTTTTCATGTTATATGTAAATGATGGCTTTGTAGTCAAGATTGTGAATGATACAAAGGTAGGTGGTGGGGTAGGTAGTGTTGAGGAAGCAGGGAGTCTGCGGAGAGACTTAGACAGATTGAGAGAATGAGCAACGAAGTGGCAGATGGAATATTATGTAGGGAAGTGTATGGTCATGCATATTGGTAGAAGGCATAAGGGTGTAGCCTATCTCCTAAATGGGGAGAAAATTCAAAAATCCAATGTGCAAAACGACTTGGGAGTCATCGTATCTTATAGGTAGAGTTAATGGTAAGGAAGGCAAATGTAATGTCGATATTCATTTTGAGAAGACTAGAATATAAAAACAAGGATGTAATGCCGAGGCTTTATAAGACTTTATACTTGGAGTATTGTGAGCAGCTTTGGGCCCCGTATCTAAGAAAAGGTGTGCTCGCATTGGAGAGGATCCAGAGGAGGTTTGCGAGAATAATTTTGGGAATAAAAGGGTTATTGTATGAGGGACGCTTGATGACTCTGGGCCTGTACTCACTGGAGTTTATAAGAATGAGGGTGCCTCATTGAATATCGAAGGGCCTAGATAGAGTGCATGTGCAGAGTATATTTGCTATAGTGGGGGAGTCTAGGACCAGAGGCACAACCTCAGAGTAGAGGGACTGCCAGTTAGAACGGAGATGACGAGGGGTTTCTTTAGGCAGATGATAGTGAATCTGTGGAATTCGTTGACACAGATGGCTCTGGAGGCTGAGTCATTGGGTATATTTAAAGTTGATAGGTTCTTGATTAGTAAGGGCATCAAAGGTTATGGGGAGAAGGCAGGAGAATGGGGTTGAGAGGGATAATAAATCAGCCACGATGGAGTGGTGGATCAAACTTGGTGGGTCAGATGGGTTGATTCTGCTTCTATGTCTTCTGGACTGTAGCTGTTCAAGATGGCAGCTCGCCAGCACCTTCCTCAAGAACAACTGAGGACTGGTAATAAGTGTTATCCTTGCCAGTGACATCCAGATCCCCAAAATGAATAAATTACTCAGCAGGCAGAAGAACTCAGTTCTCTCTCATGAGAGTTTTATGGTCTGCACCTATTTCTTATTTTTTTAAATTTAGAGATAGGTAACAGGGTCTTCCGCCCAATGAGCCTGTGCCACCCAATTACACCCTTGTGACTAGTTAACCTATGTCTTTGGAATGTGGGTGAAAATCAGAGCACCCAGAGGAAATCCACGCTGTCATGCCTCTATCTAATACATCCCTCCCACATAGCCTTCCATTTTTTACCATTCATGTGCTGATCTAAGAGTCCCTAGTGTTTCTGCCTCTGGCAGCACAGTCCATGCACCCATTCTGACATCCTCCCTACATTCAACTTGAAGTTATGTCTCCTCTTATTAGCCATAAACATGTGAAAAGTGTGACTTCTTTTCTATTCTGCTTGCCTCTATGCACCAGGGTGTACAAATAGGGAAAACATAATATTTCCAACTGTAATTATCTTTACTAACTGCAGAACTATAAATGTTGATGATGATGATGACATGGACTCAGACCTGAGAGGCCAGCGTCGGGCATTTTCCTGCCTTAAAAGAAATTCCTAACGGTCAGCATCTTAACTCCCACCAATCCTTAATAAAGTATTAGTATTGCTTGAAGGTTTCTATATTCTACCTGAGAGTTCATCTTGACCATAATAAGATGGCATGGCAGGGAGTAGTTTGTGTGACACTACTATAGCAGTTTTATCAGTTCGATTCTGCCCCGTCCGTAAGGAGTTTGGGTTGGCAAAACATCATGGGCTGAAGGGCCAGTATTGTGCTGTAACATTCTACTTTCTATATTCCATTGTTATAAGGAAACAACCATGGTCTCCTTTAAATGTTTAACCTTTAGAAAGACCTCATAAAAATTGGATGCACTGAAATGATTAATGGAACTGACAGGATAATGGTTTTGCCATACAATTGTCAATTAATGTCCACTCTTGTTTCTGGTTATTGGGAGGACACACTCATAATGCAGTGTCACAGCTGAGATAATATATTAACTCTCGCAGCAGTATATCCCTCTCTGTGTTCTGCCTTATTGTGTTTTTGACAATGTCATTAATATCTTCAGGGAATAGCTTCCAGAGATGATTGAGTTCCCTTCTGAGTTGCAAACCACCCTTGAAATCAATTGGTGATGGCTCAGTACACAGGTGACAGCAGTTTCAAGGAGGCGGCTTACCACCACTTTTTAAGGACAATTAGGATTCCTAATAGATTCCACTGAATTTCCTTGCAAGTTGCTAAGGTGGTTAAGAAGGTGAATGGAGTGTTGGCCTTCTTAGTTGGGGGATAGAGTTCAAGACCTGCAAGGTAATGTTGCAGCTCTATAAAACCCTGGTTAGACCACACTTTGGAGTATTGTGTTCAGTTCTGGTCACTTCATTACAGGAAGAATGGGGAAGCTTTAGAAAGGGTGCAAAAGGGATTTACCAGGATGCTGCCTGGATTAGAGAACATGTCTTCTGAGGATAGGTTGAGCGAGCTATGGCTTCTGTCCTTGGAGCAAAGGAGGGTGAGAGGTGACCTGATAGAGGTGTACCAAGATGATGAGAGGCATAGACAGAAGTGGACTGCCGGAGACCATTTCCCAGGAAAGAAATGGCTAATATAATAAGTTGTTTAGAGAAAAGTATAGGGAGGGTGTCAGAGTTAGCTTTTTAAACACAGAATGGCAGTTGTGTGAAACATGCTGCCAGGGTTGGTGGTAGAGGCAGATACTTTAGGGCCATTTAAGAGACTCTTAGGTAGGCACATGGATAATACAAAAATGGAGGGAAAGTTTAGATTGATCTTGGAGTAGGTTAAAGTAAGGCACAACATCATGGGCAGAATGGCCTCTACTGTGCTGAAGCTCTGTGTTCTATGTTCTATGGTCAATGACAACCGAATGATGTCTGAATGAATGAGGGACTCAGCCAGAAGGAAATGACTGCTGTCGTGACCATTAGGGCTGAATCTCGGTGTTAACTTAGCTAAGGAATGTTAGAGAGAATCTGAAGTGCTGATATTACTGGACAATAAAGATTTTGCTTCCTGAATACTTCGGGTGTATCTTGTAGATTTTCGGCTGCTGATGATGAAAATCTACCACAAAATTTCCCTATCATGCACCATTTAAAAAAAATCTCCTATACATGTTATTTCAATTCATAATTCAAGACAATTAAAAATGTTTTCCATAATGTAAGCTGAAAAGTTTTCTATCTTGACCAGGTATGACTGGACATGCTTAGGGTGGAAGCTGTATGGCAGGACAGGATTTAGGAAGGCTATAAAAGCATCAAGCACACACCGTTCTATGTATTGTGTTTACATGTTCATCGGTTTGCGATCACATTGATGCTCATGCTCTATGCACATAGCATATTGTGTGTACTCATTACAATGAAGTAATTGTATTTTCAGGAGTGTTTGTTGGAGCAAGATTTCTCGCCAATGTTTCAAAAACCATGATACCTTCTGTTATATTTGTGGTGAGTATATGCTTAAATCTCAATGACAGAGCATGACATCTCTTATTAAGAAAGTCTACTTTGGGTGTAAAATTGGTGACCAAGACAGAGCCTGGGCTCCTCACATTTGTTGTTGAACATGCACTGTCAATCTTAGAGCTTATTTCAGAGGTACTCAGAAGTCAATGCCGTTCACTGTTCTGATGATATAGCGAGTGCAGAAGGATCGTGTGACAGAATGCTACTTCTGTCTGACCAGTGTGTCTGGTTTCTCTGCTAAAAACAATAAATACATTGAATACCCCAATCTCCCTTCAGCCATGAGACCTGTGCCACATGACAATAGTCTTCTAGTACTGAAGCCACCAGATGTCTGCAGTCTAGAGGTGGTAGATGAAGATGCCATGATGCACGAGTCAGAAACAGCAAATGACACTGATACAGATTCAGATCTTGAATCCTTTATGTTGAGTGAGCCTCTTCTATTACTCAATCTAAGTTAAATGACCTGGTTAGAGACTTGGATTTCTCAAAGGCAAAAGTGGAATTACTGGGTTCAAGATTGCAAAGATGGAATTTGCTATCACCAGGCACAACAATTTCTCTGAAGAATTTTGATATTTGAGACAGAAGTTTCTCAGAATGACTGATACAAAGATTAAGGAAGGCATTTTTGTTGGACCACAAATCAAACAGGTCATCAATGTCAGGCAATTTGAAGAACTTCTGGTGAGACGAGAAAAAATTGCATGAAAGGCATTCAAGGATGTTGTTGAAAATTTTCTTGGCAACTACAGAGCATCAAACTATGTGCGGTTGGTTAACAACATGCTTCAAGTGTACAAAACCATAAAGTGCAACATGTCACTAAAGATTCATTTTCTGCATTCCCATTTAGACTTCTTCCCTGCAAATCTTTGCGCTGTCAGTGATGAGCGTGGTGAGAGTTTTCACCAGGACATTGTGGTCATGGAGAAAGGGTATCAGGGCAACTGGAATCCATCAATGCTGGTTGATTATGGTTGGACACTTGAAGCAAGAAGCCTCAGACATTGAGTACAAATGAAACTCATCAACAAAACATTTTTAGCTTAGTTGAATATCAGCACTATTATGCAATTAAACACATTTTGTTCAATAAAAGTTAATTTCTTGTTTCTCCAAAAGTTAAGTTGGTTTATTATTATCACATGTACAGAGGTACAGTAAAAAACTTTGTTTTTCATTTCACCCATACAGATCATTTCATCCCATCAGTGCATTGTGGTAGTACAAGGAAAAGCAATAACAGAATTCAGAATAAAATGTTATTTACAGTGCAGACAGACAATATGCTGCAAGGCCATAACAATGTACTGTATATTGTGAGGTGATGAGTTCATCTTATTGTACTGGGGTACTGTTCAATAGTCTTTTATCAGTCCTTGGCCTGTCAAGGATTGAAGACATTCTTGGGCCTTGTGGTGTGTGCTTTCAGGCTTTTGTATCTCCTGCCCAGAGGGAGAAGGGAGAAGAAAGAATGTCCAGGGTGGGTGGGTCTTTGATTATGACGAGTCCCTATACACCTCCATCCCCCAACAGGACGGCCTTAAAGCTCTCTGCTTCTTTCAGGACAGCAGACCCAACCAGTTCCCTTCCAGCACCACTTTCCTCCATCTGGTGGAACTGGTCCTCACCCTCAACAATCTCTCCTTTGGCTCCTCCCACTTCTTTAGATCAGAGGTGTCAGACATCCCACCCTGCAAAAACTCATTTCAGGGAGGTAGCACCATCAGTTTGCGGGAGACTTCCGGGAGAGGTGGGATGTCTGCAATAGAGTAGTTCCTTAGCAGCTGGCCAGCTAGTTTAAATAACGTTAGCTACGCTAATGAACGAATGACACCCATTAAACTCCCCTCAATGTGTCTTTTACAGTCTTAACCCACCATGGGCAATAGAAAAGTCACTGTTGCAAACAGTGCAGTGAGCAACACTGTCATTATTTTGACCCCTATTAGGCAGGGGTATACTTTAGCGTAGTCTGGGGTGATGTACGTTTTATATTTTTTTGGAACACTCTGCCATGGCGCGCTCTCAAGCGCGCTCGCTTGCTTTCTCTCTCTTGCTCTCTCTCTCGCGCGCTCTCGCTTGCTTTCTTGCTCACTCGCTCTCTCTCTCGATCTCTTGCGCGCTCTCGCTTGCTTTCTCTCTCTTGCTCTCTCTGGCGCGCGCTCTCTCTCATGGTCGCTCTCGTGCTCTCTCTTGCTTTTCTCTCGCTCGCTCTGAAAAAAATTGATTTCCGTGATATTGTATATAATTTGCGGGTATCAAGGAGCCACTATTAATATGTGGGAGACTCCTGGAAGTTCCGGGAGAGGTGGGATGTCTGGAGGTGTAGCCATGGGCATTCACATGGGTCCCTGCTATTCCACCATTTTTGTTGGATATGTGGAACAGTCCATGTTCCAAGTCTACACTGGCATTGCTCCCCAACTCTTCTTGCGCTACATCGACGACTAGTGCTGCTTCCTGCGCCCATACTGAGCTTGTTGACTTCATCAACTTTGCCTCCGACTTCCACCCTGCCCTCAGATTTACTTGGTCCATTTCCAACACCTCCCTCCCCTTTCTTGATCTGTCTCTCTATCACTGGATACAGTGTATCCACTGATATCTTTTATAAACCCACTGATTTTCACAGCTACCTGAATTATTTCCACACCGCATCCCCTCCTCTCAGTTCCTCTGTCTCCACTGCATCTGCTCTCAAGATGAGGCTTTTCACTGACATGTCCTCCTTCAATAAAGAAAGGGGCTCCTTTTCCTCCACCATCAATGCTACCCTCACCCGCATCTCTTCCATTCAGCGCACGTATGCCCTCACCCCATCCTCACACCAGGGATAGGGTTGGTCTTGTCCTCATCTACCACCCCACTAGCCTCTGTGTTCAGCACATAATTCTCTGCCACTTCCGCCAGCTCCAACGGGATCCCACCGCTGAGCACATCTTTCCCTCCTCTCCACTTTCTGCTTCCTGCAGGGATCGCTCCCTACGTGATACCCTTGTCCATTCGTCCCTCCCCACTGATCTCCCTCCTGACACTTAGCCTTGCAAGCGGAACAAGTGCTACACCTGTCCCTACACCTCCTCCCTCACTACCATTCAGGGCCCTAAACAGTTCTTCCGACTGAGGGGACACTGCACCTGTGAGCCTGTTGGGGTCGTATGCTATGTCTGGTGCTCCTGGTGTGGCCTCTTGTATATATCGGTAAGACGTGACGTAGATTGGGAGACCGCTTCGCTGAGCACCTACTCTCTGTCCGCCAGAAAAAACGGGATCTCCCAGTAGCCACCAATTTTAGCTCCACTTCCCATTCCCATGCCGATATCTCTATCCATGGCCTCCTCTGTCGTGATGAGGTCACACTTACCCTGGAGGAACAACACCTTATATTCCCTGAGCGTAGCTTCCAACCCGACGGCGTGAATATTGATTTTTTGAACTTCCAGTAATGCCACCCTCCCCCCATCATTTCCCATCCCCTTTTCCCTCTCTCACCTTATCTCCTTGCCCGCCGACCACCTCCCTCTTGTACCCCTATCTCCTTTTCTTTCTTCCATGGCCTTCTGTCTCTTTCACCAATTTACTCCCCAGTTCTTTACTTCAACCCCTCCCTCTTCGGGTTTCACCTATCACCTGGTGTTTCTCTCTTCCGTCCCCCCCCCCCACACCTTTCAAACCTACTCCCCAGCTTTTTTTCTCCAGTCCTGCCGAAGGGTTTCGATCCGAAATGTCGACTGTAATCTTTTCCATAGAAGCTCCCTGGCCTGCTGAGATCCTGCAGCATTTTGTGTGTGTTGCTTGGATTATGCTGGCTGCTTTACCAGGGCAGCGAGAAGTGTAGAGAGAATCCAGAGAAGGTTGGTTTCTGTGATGTTCTGAGCTGTGTCCACAACTCTCTGCAGTTTTGCACGGATTTGCAGCCGGAGGCACTGGAAAGAGTGTGGGAGCGTTGGATTTGAAAGCAGGTATTGATTGACAGCTTCTGAGGACCCACTCTGGGGGAGGAATGTCTGGGCTGTTCCGTGGCATGAAGTTGTGTAAATAGACATCCCCTGCCAGGACTCCTGGCACGTTGCAGGAGTAAGTGGCCTGGTGTGGCTCAGCCTGGGCAGACGCTGTTGCCACTTCCTGCAGTCTCTGGCAGGGCTGCAAGTCCCTGCAGAGAAGACCAAGGAGGTGTGCCAAGGAAAACAGTGCGCCCTCTGGCAACAGGTCACACAGTGGGCGAGAACTTCCTATCCATAGGGAACATCCAGATCCAGACCTCTTCCCAAGCATCCCGGCTGCTGCAGTCGCAAGCTGAATGGCCAGCGTTGAATCAACTAATTATATGGCATGTTGCTCAGACATGGGGCCTCTTGACCACTCCCTTTTCCATTTGTCCACATTTCTTCACCATTCTTTGCCTAGCACACTAGACACTTAAAAATACTGCTTACTATGGTCTGTCAGAATAAAAATTTGCATTTCCATAGCAACCCCTCAGGCTAATTCATAGACACAAGAGGTACTGCAGATGCTGGAAATCTAGAGCAATACACACAATATACTGGAGGACCTCAGCAGGTCAGGCAGCCTTTTATAGAATCTTCTGGACTCTTCATGAGTCCTGATGGAGGGCCTCGGCCCATCCTTAGGTGCTGCCTGACCTGCTGAGGTCCTCCAGCATATTGTGTGCATTGCTCAGACTAATCCAAAACGTTTTACAGCCAGATTCTGGAATCTGGAGCAACACAGAGCACTGGGGAAACTCAGTGGGTCAGGCAGCATCTGTGGATGGAAATGGACAGTCAGATTCAGATTTATTTATTTATCACATATATATCAAAACATGCAGTGAAATGCATCATTTCTGTTAATAACCATCACACCCAAAGATGTGACAGGTGCAGCCTGCAAGTGTTGCCACGCATTGCAACAACACATTTTTGCACAATACGTTTCCTTGTTCGAAGTGTCAGTAACTTTTCAAATTACATATCCTACAGAGCACTGAACTCACTACTGTAGTACAGGGATGAGAGAGAGAGAGAGAGAGAGAGAGAGAGAGAGAGAGAGAGAGAGAGAGAGAGAGAGAGAGAGAGAGAGAGAGAGAGGGAGGGAGGGGGAGGGAGGGGAGGGAGGGGGAGGGAGGGGGAGGGAGGGAGAGGGAGGGAGGGAGGGGGAGGGAGAGCGGAGAGAGAGAGTGAGGGAGAGAAAGAGAGACAGGGAGAGGGAGAGAGGGAGAGAGGACAGGACAGGATGGTGGGAGAGGGAGGGAGGGGGAGGAGAGAGAGAGGTGGGGGAGAGAGAGAGAGAGAAAGAAAGAGAGAAAGAGACCCAAGGAGTGGTCTAGAAGGAGATTGAAGACACCTGGAGCAGCCCAGGGGATTTGTAGAACCTTTACTCTTAACCTACTGTATGACCTGTAGTTCTAGTCTCATCCAACCTCAGCGGAAAAAGCCTGCTTGCACCTACCCTATCGAGACCCCTCAAAATTTTGTATACCTCTATCAAATCCCTCCTCATTCTCCTTCATTCTAGAGAATAAAGTCCTAAACTATTCAACCTCTCCCTGTAACTCAGGCCTTCATGTCCCTGCAACATCTTTGTAAATGTGCTACCTTGAGATTCATTTTCTTGCAGGGATTCTCAGGAGAACAAAGAAATACAATAGAATCAATGAAAAAAAAGTATGCACAAAACAACCAATGTGCAAAAAGAGACAAAAGGAGCAAATTAATAAATAAAAAAAAGATAAATAAATGATATCGATAACATGAGTTGTAGAGTCCTTTAAGTTGAGTCCATAGGTTATGGAATCAGTTGAGTGTTGAGGTGAGTGAAGTTATCCACATTGGTTCAGGAGCCTGATTGCTGAAGTGTGATAACTGATCCTGAACCTGGTAGTGTGGGACCGAAGGCTGGTGCACCTCCTTGCCAAAGGCAGCAGTGGTCTGGATGATGTGGGTCCTTGTTGATGGATGCTGCTTTTGTGTGGCAGTGCTTTGTATAAGTGTGCTTTGCTTTGCCTGTGATGGACTTGGCTGCTTCCACTACTTTTTGTAGGCTTTTCTGGTTTTGGACATTACTGGTTCCATACCATTAGCAGTGGGATAAGTTCAAAGTAAATATATAAAGTTGGTGTGATTGGTTCATTAGTGGGATTGATGCAATTGATCCATGAAGCAGCATGAATGAAATAAACTAAATGGCTTTCCCCTGAGCCATAGAAAAATACGATCAAACCTCAAAGTAAATTTATTATCAAAGTATGTATATATCACCAAATACTACCCTGAGATTCATTTTCTTGAATGCTTTCACAATATAACAAGAAGTACAATAGAATCAATGAAAAACTGTACACAAAGAGTGATGGGCAACTATCGTGCAAAAGAATACAAACTGTACAAATACAAAAATAAACAAATAGCAAATAAATAAATAATACTGACAACTCAAGTTGTAGAGTCCCTAAAAGTGAGGGCACAGATTGTAAACATTGATCAGTTCAGTGTTTACGTGAGTGAAGTTGTCCATGCCTTTTCTGGAGCCTGATGGTTGAGGGGTAATAACTGTTCCTGAACCTGGTGGTGTGGGACCTAAGGCTCCTGTACCGCCTTCCCGATGGTAGCAGCGAGAAGAGAGCGAGCCTGGCTTATGAGTTGGAGAACGTGGTAAACTGCTTCAATGACTATAAAAAAGTAAAATTTGAGAAAGAAAGATGTTCTTTCAGTGAAGAAGAGATGTCGTAGATCAGTTGGCCCAACTAACCCCATTACCCTTTGCTTCCATTCACTGAACGAACACAGCTTGAGGCAGCTGCTCAGTCAACAGCAGAAGCAGAGAAATTCTGGGTTTGACCAGCTCTGCTCAATGTTCCTGCAAGCATAAGGAAATAATGAATGGAGTTCAGTTTTCTCGGGTGGTTCACCAGCTGCTGGAACCGGCTGCAAATGAATTATTCAGAAAGCGAAAGGGAATTAAAAATAAATCTGCTGCAATTATTAAGGTGATAAATATTAGCATTATTGAGACATGTTCATGATTGATGGATGGTGAACCCTATTCTTCAAGTTGAAAGATGCACTGCCTCTGCTTAATGGGAGAAGATGGGTAGAATCAGAATCAACTTTATTATCAACAACATATGTTATGAATTTTGCTTTATTTTGCAGCAGCAGTACAGTGCAATGCATAAAAATTACTAGTAAGTTACAAAAAGAAATATAAAAAAGTAGTGCAAAAAGAGTAAAACAGAGAGGCAGTGTTCATGTGTTCATGGACTGTTCAGAAATCTAATGGCAGAAGGGAAGGAGCTGTTCCTAACACAATTAGGGTGTGTCTTCAGGCCTTGTCCCTCTTCCCTAATGATAGGAATGAGAAGAGTTCCACATGGTGAGGGTCATAATGATGGGTGCCACCATCTTGGGACATCGCCTATTGAAGATGCCCTCAGTGGTGGGGAGGCTAGTGTCCATGATGGAGCTAGCTGAGTTTGCAACCCTCTCCAGATGGCAGGCTTTCTGCTGAATCAATTCTGTCACTGCATGACGCTTTGCCGATTGGTGGGGGAAATGGAGAGAATAAAAGAATGAACTTGTGTTTCAGTCGCATCATTTCCCAAAGAGCCCCACAGGAAAATAATAATAATAATCATGATAATTAAATGGTCATTAGAAGTAAGCACATTCATAATTCGTGTATATTACTGAGTAACGAAACTTGAGAGTGACGTGACAGAAAACAGGGACAAACTTCATCAACAGTTTATAGCAGAAAGCCACAATACTGAACACCGTGAGAATAGTCTGAAAGTTCCTGACAATTGAGAAGTGAGTGTGCTTGTCTATGCCCGTACCTCAGGTTTTACCAGTTTGAGCTGAGAAGAAAAAAATAAATACATTAATAATAACTGAGCAGACTGGATGGTGACAAGGAAGCATTGAATGCCTGGCTCAGAGTTGGAGATATCTTCCCAGAAACAGAGCAGTTTTTTGTGGCAATACAGGATCAGGTGGTTCACAAATTAATATCAAAAATACATAATAAAAGACCAAAAAATTAAAAGCAACAAATGCAGAAAGTGCTGAGGGAAACCAGAAGCAGAATCAGAATCAAGTTTATCATTGGCATGTGTCGTGAAATTTGCTAACTTCACGGCAGTAGTACAATGCAATACATAATTTAGAAAGAAAAAATGAGTAAACCAATTACAGGAAGTATATATTGACTAGATTATAAATAGTGCAAAAACTGAAATGATATATATTTTTAAAAAGTGAGATAGTGTTCATGGGTTCAATGGCCATTTAGGAATCGTAGGGCAGAGGGGAAGAAACAATCCAACACATTACAGGATCGTACAGCAGTTTACCTCAATCTGCCTGCTTACACTGTCATAATCAAATGGCAAACATCGTTCACCAAAATCTTGCTTTAAAATATAAACTTATAAAAGACATCATGCTTACTATATGGGTGGTGGGGAAGAGAAAAAGCACTACCAAAAGATGTGTAAGGTGCTCCTTCCCCCCGTTAGCCTGCAGGTCACTGTTGGGCAATGTGTGGCACCTCCTTAGCCCCCCTGATGAGGGTCACATGAAGCCTTGGTAGCAGGTAGTATGAGCACCTGGAGCATATCACAAATCCTAGTTATGGGATCACTGATGCTGGCAAACAATCTCTGTATATACTGTATTAATGATGTCTTGTAAAGATACTGCCTGGAAGAGGGCAATGGCAAGCCAATTCTGTAGAAAAACTTGTGAAGAAGAATCATGATCATGGAAAGACCGCAATCTCCTATGTCATGCAACGTGGCACATAATGAATGCACCTTACTATAAATACAAGCCTGATCCAGTTTTAGAGTCTTACAAATTATATTATGACTGATCCGTTATTACGATCCATAATAACCATCTGCATATAATAATATAGGATAAACAAGCAAGAACAACTTACTCTATAGATGTAGCCATTCGAAACATACCCAATACACAAAAATTAATAAGTGAAAAACATTACAAACATTCTAAATTGAAAGAGGAAACTAAAGACAATGGAACATGAACAGGGTATACATTGTCCCCAAAGTAATACCTACAACTAGTATCATCCCAAGGTCACTGCACAATAGCATTAAACAATTAGCATACACAACAATATCTATGTCAACCTCCAGAAAACCAGAATACTAAATACCAGGAGGAAAGCACAGTAACAGGCCCCTTCTGGTCCAATGAGCTTACGCCACCCATTTAAGCCGATGTGATTAATTAACCAACTAAGCCGTATGTCTTTGGGATGCAGTATGGAAACCCGAGCACTCGGAGGAAACCCACGCACTCATGGTGAGAGCGTACAAACTCCTTACAGCCTGCAGCAGATATTGAACCTGGGGTCACTGGAAGTGTTAAGCGTGACGCTAACCGCTTCACTACTGTGTCACCTTCCTGTCAGCTTGGACCAGTCTGGTCTTTCTCCTCTGAGCTCTCTCATTAACAAGGCACTTCCGCCCACAGGACTGCCACTCCCTGGTTGTCTTTCTGTTTTTCACCATTCTCTGTAAACTCTCGAGACTGCTGTGTGTGAAAATCCCAGGAGATCATCAGTTTGTGAGATACTTGGGCACCAACAATCTTTCCACGGTCAAAATCACTTCGATCACATTTCTTCCCCTTTCTGATGTTCCGTCTGAATAACAAGCGAACCTCTTGACCACGTCTGCATGCTTTTATGCACTGAGTTGATCTCACGTGGTTGGCTGCTTAGATATTTGCAACGAGCAGGTGCACCTAATAAAGCAGCCACTGAATGTTTATTTTTTATTATGAATAATGTTTTATTTTGATTAAAGCAAATATTGTTAAAAACATTGCTATGGATGTCAAATAGACTCCTGGATGGAATAGATGTTAACATCGGGTAGTCTGGGGGTCAATAACGAAGGTCGAAACCTGAAGGTCAATTGGAGTCTGGAGGTCAAAGGCCATTGGCTGGAGACTGGAGACTCAGAGGCCTGCTCTGGGTTTGGAGCATTGTACAGGTGTGGTTGGGTGGGAGACAGCAAAGGGGCTTGATTTGCTGTTGTTGCTTTGTTGTTTGTCGTGTTCTATGTTCTTCTGCTGGAAACAGTGGGCATGCTGTGTTGGCATCAGAATGTGTTGCAACACCTGCGGGCGTCCCCAGCACAGCCTCGGCTGTGTTGGTCAACGCGAACAACGCATTTCACTGTATGTTTTAATGTACATGTGACAAATAAATCTGAGTCTGCCTGACTATTGCCTTTTGTAGATGCTGTCTGACTTGCTGAGTTCCACCAGTCTTTTATTTATGTTGCTCAAGAGTTCCAGCATCTGCAGAATCTCTCGTGATATTTTTGTTCTAATTGTGTTCTTTCTTGTGAAAACTGCATATAATTTATGTTTAACTTTGGTTCTCTGCTCTGTGCCTGTGATGCTACTGCAAGTAAGTTTTTCCATTACATCTGTTCATACACGTACTTGTGTCTGTGACAATAAATTCAACTTTAACTCTCTAACATGCTTTTCTTTATCAATCTCTGGGACTATATTGCAAGAATTTTTAAATCAAGGATTCCTCTTGACAATTTCCTCACCTGCTATAGACTGATCTTCACAGTAGCCTTTTTCACAAGGTTTCCAATTCATTCATCACTGTCCTTACAGGTCTTCTTCTCAGAACTTTAACTCCATGGCCTCCTCTACTGTCGAGCAACACCTTATATTCTGTCTGGGTAGCCTCCAACCTGATGGCATGAACTTTGATTTCTCTAACTTCCATTAATACCCCTCTTCCTCCTCTTCTTACCCTACCCCTATTTATTTATTTATTTATTTTTCTTCTCTCTTTCCCTCTCACAATAACTCCTCGCCTGTTCTCCATCTTCCTCTGGTGCTCCTCTCCCCCTTTCTTTCCTCTAAGGCCTTCCGTCCCATGATACTCCCCCTTCTCCAGCCTTGTATGTCATAAGGGGCTGGCTGGGAACAGACCCAAGTGCAAGACACAGACACTGAAGTACTAGGTACAGGACTAGGATACAGGGTGGGGGCTAGGGCATGGACACGAAACCCGGGAACCTGGAACAGGACTGGACAAGAGAGCTAGGAGCCTGGGCTTGGACTCCGAGCCAGAGACTGGACAAGGACCCAGAACCTGGGTCTCGCCTCTGGCTTGGACCCCAGAACTAGACAAGGAAGTGACTTGGCTGGCAGGCAGGAGGAGGGTGGAGACAAGAGACTCGAGGCTCGGGGTCTTGAAGCTTGGCTTGGGGTGAGGCTCGGCTAGAGGCTTGAGGTGAGGCTTGGCTAGAGGCTTGGGGGTTTGAAGCTCCTCCTGCGCAGGGCACAGTACTCCTGGGCAGGGTGCGGTACTCCACCCGACGGAGGCAAGGGACAGGAAGGGACAGAACCCACCACAAGGTAACAGCAATCTGGCCTGACTTACCCAACGGAGGGCAAGGGACAGGAAGGGACTGGACCCACCGCAGGGTAACAGCAATCTGGCCTGGCTTACCCAATGAAGGCAAGGGACAGGAAGGGACAGGTCCCACCGCAGGGTAACAGCAATCTGGCCTGGCTTACCTGATGGAGGCAAGGGACAGGAAGGGAGCTAGGTACAGGGTGGCTCCAAGACAAGACTTCAGGCGAGACGAGGCCAGAGTTACTGACAAGGCAAGGCTTCAGGCAATGCAAGGCAAGACAAGAACTTAAGGCGAGGCGAGAGTTACCGGCAAGACAGGGCAAGGCTTCAGGTAATGCAAGGTGAGGCGAGAGTTACCAGCAAGACAAAGCATGGATTCAGGCAAGGAAACAGAAGGCAGAGGAAGGAATACAAGGAGTAAGGACAAGAACAAGCCAGCAGCCACACCCTGGTCTCTGGAGGTATTTATGCAGCCAACCCCAACGAGAAACAGCTGCCTCAATTAGTGCTCAAACAGGAACAGAAACAGGGTAGACAGGAAAACCTGGAGCAAGGGTTGATGGACCGGACCGTTAACCGGAATGTGGACCTCACGGTCCAGACCATGACATTGTATCCCTCTTGCCCATCAACTTCCCAGCTCTTGGCTTCATCCCTCCCCCTCCTGTCTTCTCCTATTATTTCGGGTCTCCACCTCCCCCCCACTTTCAAATCTCTTACTATCTCTTTTTTCTGTTAGTCCTGACGAAGGGTCTTGACCGAACCATCAACTATGCTTCTTCCTATAGATGCTGCTTGGCCTGCTGCGTTCCACCAGCATTTTGTGTGTGTTTCTCGGAACTTTAAAGTGTTTTGGACTATTAAACAGTGACGAGAAGGCACAGAGTGATATTTTACACTTTGCTGAGTAACACAGAGGGTCTTTGACAACATATCAGCAGGGCCATTTCATTGACAGATAGTTCCTCCATACGTAAGCTGCTATTAAATCACAGGCTCTCATTTTGTATTACAGAGAGCCTGAACCTGAATATAGATGGTAAAATTCAGTTCTTCATTTTAATAAAAATGTAAGAACATAAGAATAGGAGCAGGGGTCGGCCATCTGGCCTATCGAGCCTGTTCCGCCATTCAATAAGATCATGGCTGATCTGGCCATGGACTCATCTCCACCTACCTGCCTTTTCCCCATAACCCCTAATTCCCCCAATATGCAAAAATCTATCCAACCTTGTCTTAAATATATTTCCTGAGGTAGCCTCCACTGCTTATTGGATCGTGTTGTTTTATAGAAGACAGAACTACTGTAGGCGCCACAGTAGTGTAGCGGTTTGCACAACCCTGTAACAGCTTGGGGTGTTCCAGAGTCTGGATCAATTCCAGTGTAAGGAGTTTGTATCTTCTCTTCGTGAGAGTATGGGTTTCCTCCCACATTGCGAAGGTGTAACAACTAGTAGATTAATTGGTCATTGTAAAGTGTTAAATAGATGGGTCACTGGGTGGTGCGGCTCATACAGATTAGTTCATTATGTAGTGCATTCAGGTAGAGCAAGGGTAAACAATAGAATGCAGAATAGAGTGTTACATTTTCAGAGAAAGGACAGTGCACGCAGACAATAAAGTGCAAGACTATAATGAGGTAGATTGAGTTTGGAATTTTAATAAACCTTAAAGGCAGTAAAATACCACATCAAGCTGGCAAGTTAAATAGTCTTAAAAATTCTTCAGTGTTTAGTGATACTGATAAATTTTATCTTGAAACAAAAAACCTAGAATTGCATTTACATAATGCCAGTCACAACCGTAAGATGACCCAGACATAGTGGGGCAGTGCTAAGGCTCAGCCTGCATGCTGCTGCCTCACAGCGGCAGAGTCGCGGGTTCGATCCTGACCACTGGTGCTGTCTGTGTGGAGTTTGCATGGTCTCTCTGTGACAAAATAGGTTTCCTCACGCATCCCAAAGACATATGGGTTGCCAGCAGCTCTACCTCATTAGGAATTTGAGGAGATATGTCACCAAGAACTCTTACAAATTTCTATAGACGTCCTGTGGAGAGCATTCTGTCTGGTTGCATAACTGTCGTGGGGGGAAGCCTTTCACCTACCATTTTGCTCCACGGCAATGCATGACCCATTGAATTTCTCAGCTTCCCTTGTGCGTTGCTCCAAATTGCAGCATCTGCCATCTCCAGGAGACGTCCTACCTCTGTCTCTTACGCTCTCAAAACGCTGACCGTTGACTCAACTCCTCCTGTTGAAGTGTTCTTGAATTATGTGTGGAGAGGATGCAACCTTGCACACAGGCTTTCACGTTAAAATTCAAGGGCAGCAAATGTCAAGCCATTAGTCTTACATGCGAAGCTTATTGTAGCACATTCTGTCTCACTAAGATGTACGAAGTGTTGCATATTGAAGAGGTTTGCAATTAATTCTACATCTGCCTACTTACCATAAATTTGTTAACCTGAGAATTTATTTTCCATCTAACACATTAGGAATTAATCGTCTTTTAGTATAATAATTCTGATCTGTGAACTACTAAACTACTAACTACTAAATCCATAAATGTGATCAAAGTAAAGGAAGGAAGACCAAGGTTTCTATAGTACCTGTCCCATCCTCAGCATGTTGCTCTACAGGTTTAATGTACGGAATAGGCAATCAGCTTCTGTAGGGATTGACACAATTGCGTAGTGGTTAGCACAATTGCTTTACAGCACCAAAGATTACCAATTGGGGTTCGATTCCTGCCACTGTCTGTAAGGAGGTTGCACATTCTCCCAGTGGTTTCCTCCCACTTTCCAAAGATCTACGGTTAGGACTAGTGAGTTGTCGGCAGGCTACATTGGTGTTGGTAGCCATGGTAACACGCGCAGGCTGGATCTGATTTGACGCAGACAACGTATTTCACTGTATATTTTGATGTTTTGTTGTACATGTGACAAATAAAGCTAGTACAGACACAGAGTCTTAAAGCAGTACAGCAAAGAAACAGGCACTTCGGCTCATCTAGTTTGTACCGATCTGTTACTCTGCTTAGTCCCATCGATCTGCACCTGGACTATACACTGCCATACCTCTCCCATCCATTCATTTGTACTAAATTCTCTGAAATGTTGAAACTGAACTAGCATCTACCACTTACACTTGCAGTTTGCTCCACATCATCCTCTGAGTGAAGAAGTTCTCTTTCAGGTTCCCCTTAAATATTTCACCCTTAACCTATGACCTTCAGTTCTAGCCTCACCCAAACTAGGTGAAAACACTTACTTGCATTTACCCTATCTATACCCCTCATAATTTTGTATGTTTTGTAATCTTTAATCTTTACAAACTCTTATAAACAGCTACATCATAATAATGTGATTGTAAGTTTTAGAGATATTGGTCAGGATTAAATATTGCTCTGTATACACAAGGAATCTCCCAGCTTCCTCAGAAGAGCAGTTCAAAGTAAATTTATTATAAAAGTCCCTATATGTCACCATATAGAAACCTGAGATTCATTTTCTTGCAGACATTCACAGTAGAACAAAGAAATACAATAGAATCATGGAAAAATAACACAAAGATTGACAAGCAACCGATGTGAAAAGGAAGACTAACCGTGGAAATATAAGAAAAATAAAAAAACAATAATAATAAATAAATAAATAGTATTGAGAACATGAGCTGCAGAGTCCTTGAAACTGAGTCCATTGGTTCAGAAGATGGGATGACAGTTTAATGTCTGATCCATACCCAGCACCTCTGACAGCCCAAATCCTTTTCCACTACTGATTCAAAGTATCAAAGTACATTTATTATTGAAGTACGAATACCATATACTGCACAACCTTGAGATTCATCTCCTTGCAGACAGCCATAAAACAAAGAAACACAATAGAATCCACAAAAAAGCCCACACAACAGGGCCTGGTTCCAGCACGTAAGTGCAATTATGAAGAAAGCATGCAGTGCCTCTACTTCCTTAGAAATTTGCAAACATTCGGCATGATATGTAAAACCTTGACGAACTTCTATAGAGGTGTGGTGGAGAGTATATTGACTGACTGCATCACAGGCTGGTGTGGAAATACCAATGCCCTTGAATAGAAAATTCTAGAAAACCTAGTGGATATGGCCCAGTCCATCATGGATAAAGCCCTGCCCACCACTGAGCACATCTACACAGAGCAGGTAAAGCAGCATCCGTCATCATGGACCCCCACCACCCAGGTCATGCTCTCTTCTCACTGCTGCCAACAGGCAGGTGATACAGGAGCCTTAGAACTTGCACTACCAGGAACAGTTATTACTCCTCAACCATCAGCTCTTGAACCAGAGGGGATAACCTCACTCAACTTCACTTGCCCCATAACTGAAGTGTTCCCACAACATATGAACATACTTTCCAGTACTCTTCATCTCATGTTGTTGATATTTATTGCTTACTTATTTATTATTATGACTTCTTTATTTTTCTTTTGTATTTGCATAGTTTGTCGTCTTTTGCACACTAGTTGTCCATCCTGTCGGGTGCAGTCTTTCATTGATTCTGTAATGGTTATTGCATTTATTGAGTATGCCCACAAGAAAATGAATCTCATGGTTGTTTATGGTGACAGGTATGTGCTTTGATAATAAATTTACTTTGAACTCTGAACAAAGACAGTCAAATATCTAATCTGCAAAGAAAGAACACACTGTGAAAACAATAGAAAAAGTAAACAAATACTACACAGAACATGGACCACAGAGTCCCCAAAAGTGAGTCTACAGCCATGGAGCCGGGACAATGCTGAGGCGAGTGCAGCCGGTCGAGGGTCCAGGGTCCAGGGATGACTGCAGGGTCAGTTCAGTGCTGACGGGACAGGCTCAGGAGGGCATCCTGACCTGAAGGAGTGAGATTCCCAGGATGGTGCTGGCGACATACAGTGACGTTTTGCGGGCAGCTAACAAGACTACTACTTATTCTACAACTGCTCTCAATGCCAGCCAAGTGCGTGCTTTCCCTGTCTCAAGCAGAGTGGATCTGTATGTGGACTCAATGTGCATCTCAGTGACTCTGGGTCTCGCAGTTTAACCACACATTAAAAAAACAATGTTAGCTGAATGGCAAAGTTAGAAACAGGCTTGAAAAACAGCACTTGCTTTCTTTATAGATCCTCTTCTTAATTAGTTTGATCTGACATGGTCCATAATTGTCACTGTCTGAAACTTGAAATAGTCTCCTTTTGTCTGAACTGTAGACTGCCCTTGGGCCATTTCTTGACGTGCTCTACTGATGCCCATTAGTCACCAATTACAGTAGCTTTTCACAATTCATTATATTGTTGCGTAACAACTGCATAAAATGACAAACCAGCTGATAGCAGAGATGGATTGGCATTTTACAGAAACAGAGAAGGCATACAACACCCCCCACCCCCCACCCCCCAACTCCACCTCACTTTTGCTCTTCTCCAAGTTCACTGAAAGTTGAGTCAGTAGTAAGGCAAATGCAATGTTAGCATTCATTTCCAGAGGACTACAATATAAGAGCATGGATGTAATGTGTAGGCTTTATAAGGCATTGGTCAGACCATATTTAGAGTATTTTGAGCAGTTTTGGGCCCATTATCTGATGCAGGATGATCTGGCACTGGAGAACGTCCAGAGGATATTCATGACAATGATCCCAGTAATAAAAGGGTTATCATATGAGGAGCGTTTGATGGCTCTGGACCTGTACTCACTGGAGTTTAGAAGAATGAAGGGCCTCTCATTGAGACCTTCTGAATATTGAATATTGAAAGGCCTAGATACAGTGGACATGGAGAGAATGTTTCTAATAGTGGGGGAGTTCAGGACCTGAGGGCACGGCCTCAGAATTGAAGGAAATCCCCTTACAGCCAGATGGTGATGAATCTGTGGAATTCATTGCCGCAGACAGTTATGGATGCCTAGTCATTGGGTATATTTAAGGTGGAGATTGATAAGTTCTTGAGCAGACTCAATGGGCTGAATTGCCTAATTCTGCTCCTGTCTTAAGGCTACACAAGTGGATAAGGTAATAAATTAGATGCATAACATGCTCACCTTCCTTGGTAAGTATGTTGAGTATAAAAGTAAATAAGTCACGCTGCAGTTGTATAAACATTTAGTCAGATGTTCTTTAAATATTGTGTAGAGTTCTGGTCACCTCGCTACAGGAAGGATATTGATATTATAGAGAGAGTGCAGAGGAGATTTGCAAGGACGTTGCCTGGATTGGAGAGCATGCCTTATGAGAATAAGTTGAGTGAACTCGGCCTTTTCTCCTTGGAGCAACAGAAAATGAGAGGTGACCTGATAGAGATGATGAGAGGCATTGATCATGTGGATGGCCAAGAGGCTTTTTCCTAGGGCTGAAATGGTTAACACGAGGGGCATATTTCTAAGGTGCTTGGAAGAATGTATGGGGGATATCAGAGGCAAGCTTTTCGTACAGAGAGTGGTGGGTGCATGGAATGCACTGCTGGCAACAGTGGTGGAGGTGGATACTATAGGTTATTTTAAGAGCCTCTTAGATAGATACATGGAGCTTAGAAAAATAGAGGGCTATGTGGTAAGGAAATTCTAGGCAATTTCTAGAGTAGGTTACATGATCAGCACAACATTGTGGGCTGAAGGGCCTGTAATGTGCTGTAGATTTCTATGTTCCATACCCCGAGAATGATTTTGACTGTCTACTCGATGGATAATTCATATAATTTTAAAAACTTCTATCAGGTCTCCTATCAGCTTCTAACGCTTGAGGGAGAACAGTCCAAGTTTTTCCAACCTGTTCTTGTGGCTCTTACTCTAATCCAGGCACAGTTTCCTGGTAAACTTTTTCTGCACTCTCTCAAGAATCTCTATATCCTCCCTATAATGGGTGACCAGAACTGTACATAATATTTCAAGAAATATTCTTGAAGTACTCCAAGTGGAGTCAAACTAAGGTTTTATATAGCTGTAACATTACCTCATGTCTCTTGAACTCAGTCCCACGGTTGATGAAGGCCAACACACCATACACTTTCTTAACAACACTGTCAACCTGCACAGCAGCTTTGAGTATCCTATAGACATGGATCCCAAGATCTCTTTGATCCTCCACATTGCCAAAAGTCTTACCATTAATATTATATTCTGTCTTCAAATTTGACCTACCAAAATGAACAACTTCACACTTATCTCGGTTGAACTCCATCTGTCATTTCTCAGCCCAGTTCTGCAATCTATCGATGTCCCGCTGTAACCTCTGACAACCCTCCAGACCATCCACAACAGCCCCAACCTTTGTGCCATCAGCAAACTTACTAGCCTACCCTTCTACTTCTTCATCCAGGTCATTTATAAAAATCACAAAGAGGAGGGGTCCTGGATAGATCCCTGCGGTCACCAAACTCCATGCAGAATATGAACCATTTGCAACCACCTTCTGTGGGCAAGCCTATTCTGGATCCACAAAGCAAGGTCCCCTTGGATTCGATGCCTCCTTACTTTATGAGTGAGCCTTGCATGGGGAACCTTATCAAATGCTTTACTGAAATCCATATGCACTACATCCAGCCATTCCGAATGATATCGTATGTGTAACTAGGGGCCGTGCACAATCCGGATTTGATGGAGACAGCCATGAAAAGTGCAGAGGAACATCTGGAGTAACTTCTGAAATGCCTGCTTCGCTGCCGCTGCTACTGTGTGACCGAGAATCTCCAGAGACGAAGGCCCCAAATCCTCGGCTTTGCGTATCACCTGTTGCCGGGGCCGGGGTTGAAGCGCTCGGCAGAGTCGGTGCTCGGTGTCAAAGGGGTGGTCGGAGGCTCGGAGTTTTTCAGATGGACTCGGAGTCGGACTGTGGTCGGATGCTTCCAGGATGCTGCATTGGCAAGTTGGCGGCGCTGGAAGTTTACCGTCTGTGTGAGATGATGGGACTTTCGAGAGACTTTGAGACTTTTACTGTGCCATGGTTTGTTCTTATCAAATTATGGTATTGCTTTGCACTGTTGTAACTATACATTATAATTATGTGGTTTTTGTTAGTTTTTAAGTCGGTTTGTCATGTGTTTTTCGTGATATCATTCCGGAAAAACATTTTATCTTTCTTAATGCATGCATTACTAAATGACAATAAAAGGGGACTGCGTGTCCTCATAATCATAATCATAATAATAATCATAATCATCATCCATTTTTTTACCTTCTTCAATGTGTTTTGTTACATCCTCAAAGAATTCAATCAGGCTCATAAGGCATGACCTGTCCTTGACAAAGCCATGCTGACTATCCTAATCAGATCATGTCTCTCCAAATGCTCATAAATCCTGCCTCTCATGATCTTCTCCAACAACTTACCCACCACTGAAGTAAGACTGACTCGTCTATAATTTCCTGGGCTCTCTCTACTCCCTTTCTTGAACAAGGGAACAACATTTGCAACCCTCCAGTCCTCTGATACTTGATGATGCAAAGATCACCACCAGAGGCTCAGCAATCTCCTCCCTCACTTCCCACAGTAGCCTGGGATATATTTCATCCACACTTGGCAACTTATCTAACTTAATGCTTTTCAAAAGCTCCAGCACATACTCTTTCTTAATGTCTATATGCTCAAGCGTTTCAGTCCGCAGTAAGTCATCCTCACAAATGCCAAGGTCCTTTTACCTGGTGAAAACTGAGGCAAAGTATTCATTAAGTTCCTCCGTTACGTCCTCCAACTCCGTGCACACGTTTCCACTATCACATCTGATTGGTCCTATTCTCACACGGCTCATCCTCTTGCTTTTCATATACTTGTAGAATAGTTTGGGGTTTTCCTTAATCCTGCTCACCAAGGCTTTCTCATGGCCCCTTCTAGCTTTCCTATTTAAATTCTTAAGCCTTTCTGGAAACCTTGTAACTTTCTAGTGCTCCAACAGTATCTAGTTTTTTGAACCTTTTATAAACTTTTCTTTTCTTCTTAACTAGATTTTCTACATCCTTTTCTACATCATGATTCTTTTACTCTACCATCCTTTCCCTACTTCAGTGGAACATAACCTATGCAGAATGCTACTGAACATTTGCCACATTTCTGCTGTGCATTTCCCTGAGAACATCTGCTCCCAATTCATGCTCCTAAGTTTCTGCCTAATATCTTCATATTTCCCCCTACCCCAGTTAAATGTTTTCCCAAATTGTCTACTCCTAAACCTCTCCAGCGATATGGTAAAGGAAATAGAGTTGTGATCACTACCTACAAAATGCTCTGCAATTGAGAGATCTGACACCTGACCAGGTTCATTTCCCAATACCAGATCAGGTACAACCTCTCTTCTAGTTGGCCTATCTACATATTGTGTCAGGAAACCTTCCTGAACACACCTAACAGACTCCACCCCATCTAAACCCCTTGCTCTAAGGAGATGCCTGTCAGTACTAGGAAAGTTAAAATCACCCATCACGACAACCCTATTATTATTGCACCATTCAAGAATCTGCCTCCCTATCTGCTCCTTGACATCTCTGTTACAACGGGGGGGGGGGGGGTCTACAAAAGACACCCAGTAGAGTTATTGCCCCCCTCCTGTTTCCAATCAGTAGATAATCCCCCCATGACTTTCCCCTTTTCTGCAGCCATGATACTGTCCCTGATCACCTCTTTTGCCTCTCTCCCTGTCTTTTTTGAAACATCTAAAGCCAAGCACACTCAGCAGCCATTCCTGCCCCTGAGACACCCAAGTCTCTGTAATGGCCACAACATCAAAGTTCCACATATTGATCTACGCTCTAAATTCATCTGCCTTGTTTATGATTTTATGCATTAAAATTGACACATCGATCTCCAGCTCCTTAATGTGGTCTTACGTGAGCAGGTGTTGGCTGCACTTCCCGCAGGTGTAGTCATCTGGGAGACCATCAGCTTCCATGAATTCCCACATCCTACAGGAGGAGCATTCCACTGCCATATCTGCCATCCTGTCTGCACTGTACTACGGGCAACCAAGACCAAATCAGTAATAATAAAAGGAAGAAACTTCTTATACCTCAGCCTCTTCTCGTCGAAACCTCTTGAGTCAAATCCCCTGTTCCTACTCTGACTCTAGCCCCCACTCCGACGATGGCTGCTCCACTAGACCCTATCTCTCTTTTATGGTTTTTAAAAAATAAGAAAAGCCTCCATGCAAGGAGAAAGAACTCACCGCACTTGGTGGTGCCCTGCCTGCCTTCTGCTACTGCTGATGCCTCTGATGCGTCCCGTGCCTGCGCACTGGCTACTATATGTTGTGGTAGTTGACAGTATTATTAGTACTCTACTCAGTTAGCTACTCCCACATGGGAGGAGATCACATACTGTACAAGCAGGTCTATCAATGAAGTTCATTTGAATATCTTGCATGCTGACATCTTGGTGTGCTCTGTACTATCCCTCAATAGCGAACACAACATGATGTCAGAAGTGGTTGATCATCAATGAACTGATGCTACAGACCTGGTGAGATCCTCAACAAGAAAGAATTTACAGTAAGACTGTTCTTGTTCGCATATATCTATGAAAAATATCCTGAGACTTATCAACCTAAACTGCCTGTGCTAGTTGTACTGTATGAGCTGAGAACTAGCCAGGGCTGCTAGGCAGTGCTTTCAAGCTACACCCAAAACTGGACACATTGTAATAATCTGTGGGCCACTAGCCTGCGGAAGTGCACAGAGACACAGATACAGCAGAGAACTCAGACATATCAATAAAACAACGCTGAGGTAAAGCTAGAAGCTGTACTAAAAGAAGGGTACAAACAAGATGCAGTCAGAAAGACCACAGAAAGAGGTGACATAGAGCTCAGCTCTAATAAAACAGGCAGTGAAACAAACAGCTGGTAAAATGTGGCAAGTTTCCATTCCATGTCAAAGAGCTCTGTCCAGCAAAAGAAGTGAAATGCCCCAATGCAATAGAGTAGGCCATTATAAAAGCCAGCGTCATTCAAAAACAGTTTTTCAGGAGGTCAAAGAGACTATGATTCAGATGAAGGGAGCATTCCTTGGGGCGTTGGATTTAAATAGACAAGGCTGGTGAAAAACAGCTCAGTTGCAAAATGAGGCAGTGAGATGTTCAAAATGGATACAGAGGCAAATATCACAGCCATCCCTGAATGTCTTTACAAAACTGGGGAAGAAAACAGGCATTACACTAACCTCAACAAAGAAAGTGCTTATGGGGCCAGGGAAACTAGACAAGTGACTAAAGAGGCAAAATAATCATCTCACTTTGCCAGGGTGTTCAGGTAGTCTACTGTGTCCTCTATTAGATTTAGTGGCTTTTATAAAGAGTTCTATTGTTTATAACATCTCATAAAAATGAGTCTGTTCTAAAAAAAGGGATAAAGACAAAGAGAAATTCAGGGAAAGTGCTTATGGGGCTCAGTGGGAAAGGAATGTTTACTGCTTCCATCCGTAAAAATGAGAGACAGTTAAAAGAGGATGTGTATGTTGTTCACTACTCACTACTACTGGGATGATATGCCACTGAGAAGCTGAACCTTATTGTAAGACTGGATTCTCTAAACAGTGTTTATTGGCAGGAGAAGTACCTGGAGTTATTCACAGGCCCGGGAGTACTAAAAGAGGAGAACTGTATCCAGCTGGGGTCAGGAGTGATGCCCTACTCTCTGACCATAGCGGAGAATGTACCAGTCCCATTGATGAATAAAAGTCAAAGCTGAACTTGAGAGAATAGGGGCCTTGACATCAAAACTAGAGGCAATGGACCTACTGACTGGTGTGTGGGCATTGTTGCTATTTCAAAGTCAGATGGCACAGTGAGGATCTGTGTTGATCTAACAAATGAATAAAGCAGTGAGGCAGGAGAAATTTCTTCTGCCCTTTGTTGAGCATACATTGGGTATGCTGGGTGGAGCAAAGTTCTTCGAAAAAAGTGCCTATATGGAGTGAAAAGCTTGAGCATGTAGATATTAAGAAAGAGGATGTGCTGGAGCTTTTGGAAAGCATCAAGTTGGATAAGTCACCGGGACAGGATGGGACGTACTCCAGGCTAATGTGGGAAGCGAGGAAGGAGATTGCTGAGCCTCTGGCGATGATCTTTGCATCATCAATGGGGACAGGAGAGGTTCCGGAGGATTGGAGGTTTGCGGATGTTGTTCCTTTATTCAAGAAAGGGAGTAGGGATAGCCCAAATGTTCCGATATACCTGTGACAAGTAAAGCTAATCTTTATCTTTAGTATAAAGTAGTATAAATTGGCATCAAGATTAGCAGAACTTTGTGTGCCAAATGGCCGGCCCGTCTAGTGTTGTACTGATCTATACTCAGTGGTCAGTACCTAATAAAGTGGCCACTGAGTGTATGTTCAAGGTCTTCTGTTGCTGTAGACCATCCACTTCAATGTTCAATGTGTTGCACATTCAGAGATACTCTTCCACACACCACTGTTGTAACATGTGGTTATTGAGTTATTGTTGCCTTCTTGTCAGCTTGAACCAGTTTGGCCATTCTCCTCTGACCTCTCATTAACAAGACAATTTCAGTCACCCAACTACTGCTCACTGGATTTTTTTTTTTGTTTTTTGCACCATTCTCTATAAACTCTAGAGACTGTTGTGCATGAAAATCACAGGAGATCAACAGCTTCTGAGATACTCAAACCACCTGGTCTGGCACCAATAATAATTCCACAGTCAAAGTCACTTCTTCCCCATTCTGATGTTTGGTCTGAACAACAATGAATCTCTCGACCATGTCTGCATGCTTTTGTGCATTGAGTTGCTGCCACAATTCGGATTGACTGATTAGATATTTGTATTAACAAACTGGTGTACAGATGTATCTAATAAAGTGGCCAAGGAGTGCATGTTCTATATTCTTTGTTCTCATGTGAATGGGGTCCCCAAACGACTCACGCAGAGCAAGCATCCTTTGACAAGTAACCAGAGGAGACAAGATCACACCAATCAGCACTGTTAATAACAACATTGTTTCAGAGGCATTGGTTAGAGCAGAAAGATTGGTCAAGGAAGAGTTTAAGAGAGATTAGCTTTATTTCTCACATGGATCACAAAGCCCTCAGACCCTGAAACATTCTGGTAAAGATAAAGATAAAGATTAGACTTGCTTGTCACATGTATATGGAAACATTTGATGAAATGCATCATTTGTGTCAATGACCAACACCACTCCGAGGATCCACTGGTTGCAACGCTTCCTGTGCCAACATAATGTACCTACTACTCACTAACAATAACCTGACCCGTACATCTTTGGAATATGGGAGGAAACTGGACCGCCTAGAAGAAACCCATGCAGTCATGGGGAGAACATACAAACTCCTTACCGACACCTGCAGAAATTGAACTCCATTCAGTGATTGCTGATACTGTAAAGTGTTGCACTATCAGGGAGAGTTCCCATATTCAGGAGAACATAGAACACTACAGCACTGTACAGACAATGGCCACAATGTTGTGCCAACCATTTAAACTGCTCCAAGATCAATCTAACCCTTCCCCCCTACATAGCCCTCTATCCATGTGATGAGACTAAGAGTCTCTTCATCATCCCCATTGTATTTGCCTTTACCACCTACCCTGGCAGGGCATTCTGCGCACTCACCACTCTCTGTGTCAACAATTTTCCCTAAGATTATGGGAGAAAGTTGAAGGGCAATGTATCTTTAATTAGGAATCTTAAATACATTGATGTACAGATCACCAGATGGTGGCTGAATCTGACTCACTGGAAAGGGTTCCCAAGGTATTTATCTGCGGCAGGGTTGTGGACTCAATGCTTCAATTCCAGCATTATATCTCTTTGGCACAGCTTTAATACACCGTAGAGTCAGCCTTTGAGTAGCAAAGCTCCATTCTCTGTCTGCTTAACCCTGGTACTAAGAGTGGATTCCAGCAAAAGACTGTTCTGTGGGAAGTCCTTCACTGCTAGGCTTCCTATTTTATCGTTTACAGCACAATAACGTAGCAATTTGCACAATTGCTTTACTGATTTACTGATCAGGGTTTGATTCCCATCTCTGTCTGTGAAGAATTTGTATGTTCTTGTCTCTGTGGGATCCTCCGGGTGCTCTGGTTTCCTCCCACATTCCAAAATTGTATGCTTAGGATTAGGGCTGGTAAGATGTGAGCATGCTATGTTGGTGCCAGAGGTGTGGCAACATTTGCAGGTTGCCTCCCTCACAAGCCTCGCTGATTTGATTTGACACAAATAATGCTTTTCATTGTATATTGGAATGTTTCAAGGTACATGTGACAAATAAAGCTAATCTTTATGTCATCTCACTTTAGAACACTTGGTATCCCATCTCACAATCATCAACCATGTCTTCATCATCTTTCACTTCAACACCACTTCCTGCATTATCTTCAGAAATGTTCCTGCCCTGTACCTCTCTCACTTCACTATACCTTTGTCACCAAATAGCTGCTTTTGGCAATGTGTGAAACAAGATTGCTTCAGAGGCATAGGTTAGAGCACAAAAATTGGTCAGGAGATCAGAGACAGTTTGCATAATCCACAAGACTATAGGAGCAAATCTGCCTCTGGTTACTCAGTCTAAACATGTTTCAAATCGCCATTCAGCCTCCTTCATCCCATTGACTATATCATATAAAGAGAGCGAGATGGTGAGGTAGTTTTTAATGGTCCAAGGACTATTTTGCTCTCCATTTGCACTATTTATTTATTGGTTATTTTTATATATCTTATTGTAACCTACAGTAACCCTTTTCAAGTACTGCACTGTACTGCTGCTGCAAAATCACAAATCAAGGATCAACTTTATTCACCATATACATTTACCTGTATTAGGAATTTGGTGTGGTTTGTTGATCAGGGTGCGATATGCAACAAAAGACAACATGAGTTCTGCAGATGCTGGAAATCCAGAGGAACTCAGCAGGTCAGGCTCCATCTCTGGAACTGAATAAACAGTTGACGTTTGGGGCCGACTCCCTTCATCTGGACAAAAGACAACAACATTCAACAATTAAACGAATAAAACATTATACACAAATAAAGTTAGAGGTCGAAGTACAAATAAGAAATAAAGTGTGCATAAATACATAAACACCATGTATTTACGATGTAAACAGTATTATAAAAAGTAGTTTAAAGTACTTGCAGCGCAGTGATGGGGTAAGAGATAGAGGGGGGTGATGGGGGCTAACCTGAATGGTTGATCGGATTAACTGTCTGAGAGAAGAAACTCTGAAGATGGCATGAAGTTTTTGTGTTACTAGCCCCGAGGAACTTCCCAGCTTTTGGAAAAGGCTGTTGGCAGGATGGGTGGTTCACAACATACTGTAAGCCAGTGATAATAAACCAAATTTTGATTCTGGAGGAACTCAGCAGGTCAGACAGCATCTATGGAAGGAATAAACAGTCGGCGTTTCGGACTGAGATGCTTCATCAGGACTCTGATTCTGGTGATCTTTCAGTCTGGTCTCATTGCTGAATCCCTCATCCCTGGAACCACTTTGGCAGATCTTCTCTGGGATCTCCTCATCCTTCCAAAAGTCAGACCAAGACAAGAATACACATACCCTAGTGATGGCCTGAGCAGGGTTTTGCTCAGGCTCAGCTACCCTTTATTAGCCAGGGCATTTAATTGAGAAGTTGGGACATTAAGTTGCACTTGTACAAGACATTCATGAGGCTGCCTTTGGAATATTGTAAACAGAAGAGATTCTGCAGATGCTGGAAATCCAGAGCAACAAACACAAAATGCTGGAGGAACTGAACAAGTCAGGCAGCATCTGTGGAGAGGAATAGTTGACATTTCAGGCCTAGACCCTTCATCAGGACTGGAAAGAGGGAAGAAGCCAGAATAAGAAAGTGGGGAGTGGGGGAGAGGGAAGGAAGGAATACAAGTTGGAAGGTGATAGGAGATATCAGGTGAGGGCGAAGGTGGGTAGGTGGGGGAGGGGGGGTTGAAGTGAGAAACTGGGAGGAGATAGGTGGAAAAGGCAAAGGGCTGAAGGAGGAGGAATCTGATAGGAGAGATTGTGTTCAGTTCTGGTTAACACTGCTATAGGAAAAGTGCCGTTGAACTGAAAAGTGGGCAGAGGGGATTCCTGGTGATATTGCCAGCACTTGGGGGTTTGAGTTATGGAGAGAGGTTGAGCGGGTTGGGATTTTATTCATTGGAGTATAGGAGAAAGAAGGTCATCTGATAGAGATGCATAAAATCAGGAGGGGCATATATATGGTGAAATGTACATTGTCTTTTTCCAAGTATGGGGAAATAAGAACTCATGGAGGATAGAGGCTTAGGGTCAGAGGGGAGAGGAGGCAACTTTTTTTTTACACAGAGTACGGAACGAGCTGCAAGAAGGAGTGGTTGTGACAGGTTTATTTAAAAGACACTTGGACCGGTACATGGTTAGGAAAGGTTCAGAGGGATATGGGGCAAACATAGCAAATGGGGCTAGCTTAGATGGGAATCTTGGTCAGCATAGATTAGTCGGGCTGAAGGGTCTGTTCCTGTGCTGTATGACTATGACTCTGGTGTAACCTCATTGCTTTTAGAGTTTATTTGGAAAAGTTGCTGCCATTGGAGATGGTAAAATAAGATAGAATCGGTAGGTTTAAAAGCCATTTAAATATTTAAATAGGGAAACGATAAGGACCTAATACAAATAGGGATATTTTGCATGGGCAGAAAGGTCAGTGTGAACACGGTGGGCCAAAGAGCCTGTTTTTGTGTTGTACAACTCCGTGACTCAAAGTCTCAGAAGGGGGATGGGGTGAGGTCACACGCTCCTGTTTACATCAACAGTACTGAGGTTGTGAAGGTTGAGAACTTCAAGTTCCTAGGAGTGAACATAACCAATAATCTGTCCTGGCCCAACCATGTAGTTGGCACAACTAAGGAAGCTCATCAATGCCTCTACTTCCTCAGGTGACACTGCCCCGTATAAAGCATCCTATCCGAATATATCACCATTTGGTATGGCAACTGCTCTGCCCATAACCACAAGAACCTGCAGACAGCTGTGCATGCAGCTCAGTACACCATGGAATCCAGCTGCCCCACTGTGGACTGCGTCTACACTTCTCACTCTCTGAGTAAAGCAGCCAATATAATCAGACTCCTGCCACTCTGGACGTTCTTTTCTCATGTCCTTTCTAAAGTCAGGGCAACATAAGAAGACACAATACCTCATCTGTGGCCCGACGAGTGCTTTGTTTGGGCTCAGTTAGCAATCATGAGTCAGGGCAGAATTTGAGATGTTATGTTGCAATTAAACAAGCCATATTTGAGATTTATTTGCTTCTCCATTTAAATTTATTGTCTTTTATTTCATTATTGAAGGACTCAGATCAAGGACAATGTAAACTGGAAGCAAGAAGTCTGCTGCCTATGCCTCCTCAGTAGGTTTTGAGAACTGTGAAAGAGACAGCTGACTGAAACTACTCTGAAACAGCCCCACGATAACTTATGAATAGAACATTTATGTTTTTTTCCATCAAGACACACCAATAGTATTTCTAAAGCTGAAAGATAAAAGCAATTTAAATTATATCTGCCCAATTCCGGTCTAAGTATCTTGTACTAAAGCCTTAATGACTTTTCAGTTACTGGCAAAATAAACACAAGACTTTCCCGTCTGTGGCTGTTGGTACAAGGGTTTAATTCATCAAACATGCCTGGTTCTTAATATCTGCCTCATCGCCCTCTCCAATGTTTGCACTGTCTGCATTTTTTAGAAAATTTGCGTGCGCGCAGAGGGCGATCAAAATAAAAGCAGTGTGTCAAAATGCGAAGCCTGATTTGGATCTATCTTGAGAAGAAGGTCATGTCCTGAGTAACAAGAGATTTGGTGTTTCACCAGAGGTGCTAGCAAATTTCCACAGATGTACTGTGGGGAGCATTCTAACCGATTGCATCTCTGTATAGTACGGAGGAGCCACTGCATAGGATCGGGAAAAATGTGGAGAGGGGTTGCATACTCAGCCAGTTCCATCATAGGCACTAATCTGAAGCATCTGAGGACACCCTCAAATATCAATGTCTCAAAAAGGTGGCGTCCATCATTGAGGGCCCCCACCACCCAGGACATGCTCTCTCCCTATTTGTACCATCAGGAAGGAGGTAGAGGAGCCTGAAGATATGCACTCAACATTTTAGGGACAAATACTTATATAAACAAATTTCACAACATGTCTGTGATCCTAAACCTGACACTGATTCTGTCATGAGTGGCCATTAATGTGTAATATCAGAATGCTGCATTGATGAGAACTGTGGCCATGTTTACTGCAGGGTTAAGATGCAGAGAATAAAACTTAACTGCGTAATTTGTTCATTCCTTGGAGGCGGACACATTTGGAATATCTGCATCAATTCTGTTGCTCTGGGTTTCCTATTTCCTACTCCCATTCATTCCATCTCCCAGTCACCCTTGCTCACCTGGATCCACCTTTCACCTGTCAGTTTCTGCCTCAGCCCTCCTATTTACTTCTTTCTATTGGATATCTCTGCTCTACACTCTCATAAGTTCCAGAACATAGACTATGAACAATGCAGTCTCTCCGGCCCACGATGGTGTACCGACCCTTGATCAATGACTGGGGGAAGCCCACAGGTGTCACCATGCTTCCAGTGCTGGCGAGGCATGCCCATAACTTACTAACACTCACATCTTTGGAATGTGGGAGGAAACCGGAGCACCAAGTTGAAACCCATGCGGTCACAGGGAGAAAGTACAAACTCCTTACAGAGGGTGGAGGGAATTGAATCTTCGAATTGCTGGTGTTTCTACCAGGAGCTAAGCTCCAGATGGCTAAACTCCAGGCTGCATCACTCTCAGGATCTCAGGATCTTACAAGCCTCTTCACCACAAAAAGTTGATGATCCTCAGAGAAGACTTTCTGTATATAAGTCTTGCCTCAGACATCTCTTTTAAACTTTATATTATCCACTCTCACCTTAAACCAATGTCTCCAGTGTTTGATGTTTCCAAATACAATAGATTCTGCAGATGCTGGAAATATTAAACACACACAAAATGCGGGGGGAACTTGGCAAGTCTGGAGGGAAATAAAGGGTTGACATCTTGAGCCGAGACCCTGGACGGAACCCAGAATAAGGTGGTGGTGGGGGAAGTGGGGAAAGGAGTCAAGCTGTCAGGTGGTTGTTGAGGCAAGTTGCCAAGAAGGACATGTGGCTGTGGTAGCGAGTCTGGGTGAGAACATGGTCGAAGAGCAGCAGAGATCACAGAAGGGGAGCAGTGAGAGCCGGTCTCACTGATCTGCTTTTGAAGAGAAGATTTACACTTCTTCAGGGTATACCTGGAAGAGACAGCACAGTGGAACAGCAAATCATCTTGTTGTAATTTTATAAATTTCGATCAGGCGTCCCCTCAGCCTTTGGTGCTGAGGAAGTTTGTCCAACCGCTCCTTATGGTTAATACATTCTCCCTGTAGGTTGTAACACTGATGGTCACTTTGTCCTGGTGGGTTCAGGTGCATGTTCTATTGGTTTTGCACAAAGTGCAGTGTGTTCCATCACACTTCTGTCTTGGCTTACAGAATGTGGCAAGCTTCCCAGTGGCAATGTTGACCTCCAGTTGCTCAACACAAGGCACAGCTGGTTTGATTTAAGCTTGTCTGTCCAGTTTCCTTATTAGTAATCACCTGTTTGTCCATACATGTTCGGCGGATTTTCAATAGGAGAGCTGGGTCTGTAGTTTCTTTGTCCTCCAGCCTGGGTTATGCCAGCATAAATCAAACTGTCTCAATATTCAACAAACAGTTTTCTCACGTTTCTAGTTTGAGTGAGTTTTTAGTAAAAAGACAACCACTTGGTATGATTCTTTGTCTTTCTTCAGTTCTCCTTCACTCACAGTGGAGACTGTTATTTCCTTGTTATGAATATCAAATAAATGGTGGTGGGGTAAAAGGGGGTTGAGAGGGGGGCATGGGGGGTGAGGGGGGATAGGGTGAAAGGGGTGTGGGTTGAGAGGAGAAGTGGGTTGAAGGGGGGGTGGGTTGAGAGGGGGGTGAGTTCAGAGGCAGATGGGTTGAGGGAGGTGAGTTGAGGGGGTGGGTTGAGAGGGGGGTGGGTTGAGGGGTGGTGGGTTGAGGGGTGGTGGGTTGAGAGGGGGTGGGTTGAGGGGTGGTGGGTTGAGAGGGGGTGGGTTGAGAGGAGAGGTGGGTTGAGAGGGGGTGGGTTGAGAGGAGAGGTGGGTTGGGGGGGGTGGTTGAGGGGGTTGGGTTGAGAGGGCGATGGGTTGAGAGGGGGTGGGTTGAGGGGTGGTGGGTTGAGAGGGGGTGGGTTGAGAGGAGAGGTGGGTTGAGAGGGGGTGGGTTGAGAGGAGAGGTGGGTTGGGGGGGGTGGTTGAGGGGGTTGGGTTGAGAGGGCAGTGGGTTGAGAGGGCGATGGGTTGAGAGGGGTGGGTAGAGAAGGGGTGGGTTGGGATGTGGGTTTAGAGGGGTGGGTGAGGGGTGTGAGAGGGTGAGGAGGTTGAGGGGGGTGAGGGGGTAAGGGGGGTGAGAGGGTGATGAGAGGGGGTGAGGGGAGGGGAGTTGTTGATGATGTTGCTTGTGTTGTTCTCTTGAGCACTATGGGTATGTTACGTAGGTGGTGGAATTAGTGTCCACACTTGCGGGCTGTCCCCAGCACATCTTTACGTTGGATTGATTTTTAACACAATCAGTGCAGTTCACTGTACGTTTTGATGAACCATTTCTGCTGACAGGAGAAAGGGCAAAGGTGGGCTATTAGTGCCTTAAAACCAATTGCTTCAGGCTGATGAGGCACGCCAGTCACGGTTGTAGGCTCATCTAGGATGAGGAAAACACTGATCTCAAACTTCTGCTGCTTTGTGGCTATACTCACTCATGGGGAAGGCTTTGGGAGTAAACCCAGAAGGAAGAATCCGGAGCTGGAGTCCCTAAGGTTGTCCTACGTTGAGTTCAATGCTGTCTGGCAACTCCTGTGGTGCTGCTGGTGCCAAACTGTATTGGTCTGTGCTGTTCCTTTGGGTTCATCAGATGCATCGGGAGTGGGGGCTTGCTACATGGGCTACAGCTTGCCCTCCATATTGTACTGCCCAGGCTTGCATACCTAGAGGGCTAGGAAGCAACACCTGTGCTCGACCCTGACTGATAGAGGCCTCATCATCTCATCACATGTGATAAGTAACTGAATCTAAATCTGAACCTGAGATGTCATTCCAAGTTCACGGCGAAGGCTTAATGAGAGGGCAGAGGAAATTTGAGACTGCTCCTAAACCCTTTCTAGAAGGGTGCAACATTCCCTGGCCCATGACAATTCAAAATAAAACATGGCTGCCAGTGATTCCTTCCAGTTTGCTTCAGCCAGTATAAATGATAGGAGAGACTTGTCCCTCCAAAACCACTCCCCCAGCAGCCCTGTTAAGCATCCCTTGGCCCATCATTGTTTGATCGGTGTAAGTACCATAGTTGCCAGGATAACACATGCAGGAGTCTGCTATATATATAGTAATGCACAGCACTTCAATCGAAAGACTTAGATAGATGGAAGTGGAAAGAATGTTTCCTCTAGCTGTGGAGTCTTGGACCAGAGGGCACAGCCTCAGAATTGAAGGGCATCCCTTTATGGTAGAGATAAGGAGGAATCTCTTTAGGTAGAAAGTGATAACGCTATAGAATTCATTGCTACAGACAGCTGTGGAGGCCAGGTCATTGAGTATATTTAAAGTGGAGGTTGATAGGTTCTTGATTAGTGCCAAAGGTTACAGAGAAAAAGCAGAAGGGGAAAATAAATCAGCCATGATCAAATGGGAGAGCAGACATGATGGGTTGAATGGCCTAACTCTGCTCGTTTTATGCGATTCATTTTCCAAGTTTACTTTAATGGATTCCTGCATTTATTTCATCTCAGAACCAAAGAAACTGAAGTCCAAGTTCTCCTCTATCCCAAGAGAGGAAATGGAAAACAAACCAGATCATTCCAATCCATTTTGTTGAGTAATTTGTGGGAAAACCAGGAAGTCATGAACCTGAAACATTAATTTTGTTCCTCTCTCTACAGCGGTTCTTACTTGCAGTGTGTTTCTAGCAATTCTAATTTTTTTAAAAATTTCCCTTTGGAATGGTGCAAATGTCCTGAGAAATGGACCTGGGTGCAGGTGATTTTGTGATGGTTCCCGGAGTAGCAAAGAAACCACAGGTTTTCTGAGTAAATTGCACTGGCACTGGGCTGCCTGCTACTCCTGGAAATGTGCTCAGTGCAATTGTTGCTTGAAAAGGTTTTTGGGAAAAATTCCAGGAACGACAGGATCTATGTATGAGGAGCATTTGATGGCTTTGGTGATGGGAGGTTGTTCTTATTTAAACCTGTTAAATGCTGGAAACCGTGGGCAGAGTGGAAATGGAGAGGATGTTTCTGTTAGTAGGAGAGTCTGGGATCTGAGGGCACAGCCTCAGAATAATGGAGCTTCCCTTTAAAACGGAGATGAAGGGGACATCTTCAGCCAAAGGGTGGATGATCTGTGGAATACAGGGTGGCAAAGGTTATCATTGGGTTTATTTATAATCGCTAAGCATTTTATTGATTTAGAGAAACAACGCAGAACAAGCCCTATAGATCCCAATGAGCTGCACCACTGAGTAATCCACCTATTTAACCCTAGCCTAACCAGAGGACAATTTACAATGATCGATAGATCTACAAACTGGGTGTGGGTGGAAACCGGAGCACCTGGAGGAAACCCACGTGGTCATGGGGAGAACGTACAAACTCCTTACAGACAGTTTTGTAATTGAATTCTGAACTCCGGACCACCAAGTAATAGCGTTGCAGTAACCACTCTGCAACTGTGGCAACCTAAAATAGCTCCGGGGTCACAGGATGAAGTTAGAAGTATGGGGTTGCAAAACAAAATCAACTATGATTAAATCGTGGAGCAGACAGGATGGGCCAAATGGACTAACTCTGCTCCTAATCTTATTGTCTCATGGAAATAAGCATCTCACTCTCTCTGGGCTGAATCTCATCCTTGCCTCCTCTTCACTCACCTCTGGCACTGTGGCTCAGAAGAGAAGAGAAGTGAAGAGACTTCAGTAGTGATAGGAGATTTCATCATCAGAGGAACAGAGACGAGATTCTGTGGATGCGATAGAGACACATGGATGGTATGTTGCCTCCCAGCTGCCAGCATCAGGGACACCTCAGATCATTTCCACGGCATTCTGAAAGGGGAGGGTGAGCAGCTAAAAGTCTTGGTACATATTGGCACCAATGCTGTAGGTAGGAAAGGTGAGGAGGTTCTGAAGAGAGATTTTAGAGAACTAGGTACAAAACTGAAGCAGTACCTCCTGGGTAGCAATCTCTAGACTGCTGCCTGCTGCATGCACCAGTAAGAACAGGATGCTTTGGCTGAGGAACTGGTGCGGGGGATCTCTTCTGAGGGACGTACGACTTGTACAAATGGGATGGGTTACACTTGAACTCAAAGGAGTCCAATTTCCTTGCAGGCAAGTTTGCTTAGAGCTGTCTGTGAGTGTTTGAACTAATTTGGCAGGGGTATGGGAACTGGAGTGATAGGGCTAAGGATGGGGTAGTTGTTTTATGAGATGCTAGCAAGGAGAGATTGATGACAGGGCAAAACTGCAGTTAACAAGATGTGTTGCAATGTAAAAGGGGGACAAAATTGAAAAGGATGATGAATGCAGGACTGAAGGTGTTGGATTTAAATGCATGCTGTATACAGAATAAGGTAGGTGAACCTGTAGCAGAGTTACAGATTGGCATGTATGATGTTGTGGGCAGCACTGAATCATATCTGAAAGAAGATTACTGTATAGCAGGGAGCTTAACATCCAAGGATATGCATTGAATCAAAAGGACAGGCAGGCAGGCAGAGGGGATTGGGTGACTCTGTTGGAAAGAGGTGATATAGGATTGGAAGGTGTAGAATTGTTCTGGGTAGAGCTAAGAAACTGCAAGGGTAAAAAGATCCTGACGGGAGTTATTTACAGACCTCCAAACATAGAAACATAGAAAATAGGTGCAGGAGTAGGCCATTCGGCCTTTCGAGCCTGCACCGCCATTTATTATGATCATGGCTGATCATCCAACTCAGAACCCGGCCCCAGCCTTCCCTCCATACCCCCTGATCCCCGTAGCCACAAGGGCCATATCTAACTCCCTCTTAAATATAGCCAATGAACTGGCCTCAACTGTTTCCTGTGGCAGAGAATTCCACAGATTCACCACTCTCTGTGTGATAACAAAATTGTGATCCACAAATCACAAAGGGAGATAGAGAATGCATAGTCATGGGGGATTTCAATATTCAGGTAGATTGGGAAAATTAGGTTGGTGCTGGCTACCAAGAGGGGTACTTAGTAGAATTCCTGTGAGAGATGGCACAACTGTGGCTGACAAGCGAAGTCAAAGCCAACATAAAAGTCAAAGACAGGGCATATAATAGAGCAGAAATTAATGGGAAGTTAGAGGACTGGAAAGCTTTTAAAAACAACAGAAGGCAACTAAAAAAGTCATTAAGGAAAAGATGGATTAAGCTAGCCAATAATATTAAAGAGGATAAGAAAGGTTTCTTCAGATATACAAGAGATGTGAGAGTAGATGAAGCTGGAAAGGTAGCAATGGGGGACAAGGAAATGGCAGATGAATTGAATATGTATTTTACATCAGTCTTCACTGTGGAAGACACTAGCAGTATTCTGGAACTTCAAGACTGTCGGGGGCAGGAGTTAAATTGCCATTACTAGGGAGAGTTTGAAAGCAGTTATGTCAACTGGACCAGATGGTCTACACTCCAGGGTTCTGAAAGAGGTGGCTGAAGAGATTGTGGAGGCATTAGTAATTCAAGAATCAATGGATTCTGGCATGGTTTCAGCAGACTGGAAAATTGCAAATGTCACACCACCCTTCAAAAAGCGAGGGAGACAGAAGAAAGGAAATTATAGGGCAGTTAGTCTGACCTCAGTGGTTGGGAAGATGTTGGAGTCGATAGTTAAGGCTATGGTTTCTGGGTACTTAAATAGGCCAAAGTCAAGGAAAATCTAACCTGACAAATCTGTTGTAATTATTTGAAGAACTAACAAGCAGGATAACAAAGGAGATTTGGTGGATGTTGTGTACTTGGATTTTCAGAAGACCTTTGACAAGGTTAAGAACAAGTTAAGAACCCATGGTATTACAGGAAAGATACTAGCATGGATAGAGCACTGGCTGATTGTCAGGAGGCAAAGAGGGGAAATAAAGAGCCTCCTCTGGCTGGCTGCTGGTAACTAGTGATGCACCACAGAGCTCTGTATTGGGACCACTTCTTTTTACATTATATGTCAATGATTTGGATGATGAAATTGATGGCTTTGTGGGTAAGTTTGCAGACAAAACGAAAGTAGTTGGAGGGGCAGGTTGTGCTGAGGAAGCAGAAAGGCTGCAGAAGGACTTAAGACAGATTAGGAGAATGGGCAAATAAGTGGCAGATGGAATACGGTGTTGAGAAGAGTTTGGGTATGCACTTTGATAGAAGAAATAAAAGCATAGACTATTTTCCAAATGAAAAGAAAATTCAAATTTCCAATGTGCTTCTGAGTCCTCGACTCAATGGTGAGGAAGACAAAAGCACTTATCATTCCATTTCGAGGACTAGAATATAAAATCAAGGATGTTATGTTGAGGCTTTATAAGACACTGGTGTGGCCTCATTTGGGATATTGTGAGCAATTTTGGGCCCTTATTTGAGAAAGGAGGTGCTGACATTGAAGAGGGTTCAAAGGAGATTCACAAAAATGATTCTGGGATTTTAAGGCTCATCATATGAGGAATGTTTGATGGCTCTAGGCCTGTACTCACTGGAGCTCAGGAGATTGAGGGGGGATCTCATTGAAACCTTTTGAATGTTGAAAGGCCTCCATAGAGTGGATGGAGAAAGGATGTTTCCTATGGTGGGGAGACTGACCAGAGGATACAGCCTCAGAATAGAGGGATGTCCATTTGGAATGGAGATGAAGAGGGATTTCTTTAGCTAAAGAATGGTGAATCTGTGGATTATGTTGCCACAGGTGGCTGTGGAGACCAAGTCATTAGGTATGTTTAAGGCAGAGGCTGAGATTCTTGATTAGTCAGGGCATGAGTCGGGACATGTGTAGAAGGCAGGAGATTGGGCCCGAGACGGAAATGGATCAGCCATGATGAAATGGTGGAGCAGACTTGATGGGCCAAAGGGCTTAATTCTGCTCCTATGTCTTATATATGTAAGTGAAGCCAAGGCACCCATTTTCATTTAAAACCCCACTATAAATCCCAACTTCTACAGTCTGTAAAGATTAGTCTAACTACCTTAGCTGCCAGAATACAGCACACACACAGGATTCAACTCAGCCAGGTCCATTGCAATACAATTTCTGTTTGGAACTTAGCATAAATCATTTCACATCACAAAGAATCCCAAAAGAGTTGCATATAAAAAGGCAATTACGTTGAATTTAAGGCTGCTGTATTTAAAAGTTAAATATTCCAGATGCTGAATAAGTCCTCAAAGTTTCATCGACTGAGCTCCAATCTTCATTGCATTTTCTATACGTTTATTACCACACTAGTAGTAATGCAGACCCAACTGATTTCTGTATTAATCAAGAAAGCAGCATCCATCAAAGACCCAACCATCCAGTCCATGCCCTCTTCTTGCTATTATCATCAGGCAGGAGGTACAGAAGCCTTCGGTCCCCACCAGCAGGTTCAGGAACAGTTATTACCCTAGCACCATCAGTCTCCTGAACTGGTGTGGATAATTTCACTCCCCACAACTCCAGACTGATTCTACTACCCACAGACACACTTCCAAGGACTTTACAATTCATGTTCTGAGTATTTTTTTATTTGCACAAATCTTTTACACATTGGTTATTTGTCAGTTTTATGCAGGTTTTTTTTGTAAATCCTATTGCATTTCTTTATTTTCCTGTAAACACTTGCAAGAAAATGAATCTCAAGGTAGTATATGGTGACAGGGACAGTAAATACATATATGTATTTTGATAATAAATGTTACTTTGACTTATTTTTCTTGCATCAAGTTCCAAAGTACAGGATAGCAAACACCTTAAATTAAAAGGATTGAGAGATTTCTTTATTCAGTTTAAGGGATGTGAGTGTTAACAGTAGGTCAATATATACTGCGTTGGAGAAGGTGGCGGCAAGCTGACTTCCCAAATTATTAGTTGTAGGATTAACACAATTGAGTGGCTTGCTGGGCCATTTTAACGGGCTGTTCACAGACAACCACTCTGCTGAGGATCTGGAGTCACCAACACACCATACAGCATAACGGCAGATTTTTACCTAATGGGCCCTGATGAAACAAAATGGCTTTTGACAATCCAGTGGCTCTGTGCTTTCCATTATTGAAGCTAGTTTTGCTTTTATTAATATTAGATTATTTAATTAGCTGAATTTAATGTCCTCACCTGCTATGGTGGGATTTGAATTCCCGTCTCTGGATTGTTGGTCCAAGCCTCTGGTTTACTCGCCTGCATGTTAACTACAGGACCCAAGCTGCACATCGTAAAATAAACCCAATAAAATCAGCTGCTCAGCCATCCAAGCTTTAGACAGTTACGCAGTGGGAAAATGGAGCAACTATTTCACAGCGTTTGGGAGGCCTTTGTGTTACAATTGATTTCTTCGACCCTGTCCCCACCTCCCTTTACAGCACTGCCACCTTGTTTGAATGTGGTTACGATCACAAGACACAGGAGCAGAATTAGGCCATTTGGCCCATGCAGTTGGTTCCACCATTCCATGATGGCTGATTTATTACCCCTCTCAACCTCATTCTCCTGCCTTCTCCCTGTAACCTTTAACACCCTTACTAATTAACAACCTATAATGAAAGGCAAGGCAAGGTAGCTGCAGACACTGGGTAGCCAACCCAGACAAGCGAGGCTTGTAAAGAGCAGTTTCTCTTTGCACAGCACAGGGCCAGGGACACAACTTGCTGGCTGAGACCGAGGTAAGGAAGGCAAATGCAGTGTTAGCATTCATTTTGAGAGGACTAGAATATAAAAGCAGGGATGTGATGCTGAGCCCTTATAAAGCATTGATGAAACCACACGGAGTATTGTGAGCAATGTTGAGCCCCTTATCTAAGAAAAGATGTGCTGACATTGGAGAGAATCCAGAGGAGGCTCACAGGAATAAAAGTGTTAATGTATCAGGAGCGTTTGATGCCTCTGGGCCAGTACTTGCTGGAGTTTAGAAGAATGAGGAGGGATATCATTGAAAGCTATCAAATATTGAAAGGCCTAGTTAGAGTGGATGTGGTGAGGATGTTTCCTATAGCAGGGGAGTCTAAGACCACAGAGGGCACAGCCTCTGAATAGGACATCTCTTTAGAACAGTGAAGAGAAAGGATTTCCTTAGCCAGAGGTTGCCGAATCTGTGCCACAGACAACTGTGGAGGCCAAGTCACTGGGTACATTTAAAGTGGAAGTTAGAAGATTACAGGGAGAAGGCAGAATAATGGCGTTGAAGGAGTTAATAATGGTGGAGAAACTTGACGGCCTGAATGGCCTAATTCTCTCCCATGTCTTATGGTCATTCAGCATACCAAACATATAGTCAAAGAAAAGGGATAAGGAAAAAGGGCCAGTAACATTAATGAAGGATCCCACCCACCTACTCAAGGATTGTTTGACCCACTCCCGTCAGGGAGAAGGCTATGTAGCATCTATGTCAGGACCACCAGACTCTAGAATATTATACTTTCCCCAGGCAGAAAGGCTGATCATCACTTCCAGCCACCATCTCACCCCTCCACAACCACTGCTTTATCATTTCCTCTCAGTCACCTTATGTACAGACACCCCTGTACCCAGCTTCACTCTATGGATATTAGCTATCTTATGCATTTATATTTTTATATTCATTGTTGTTTTCATTATGGTGTTCTTTATCTTATGTTTTTTTTGCTGCATCAGATCTGGAGTAACAATTATTTCTTTCTATTTTACACTTGTGTTCTGGAAATGACATTAAACAATCTTGAATTACCTCACTAACTCAAAGTATCATCTGTTTGCATCTTCAATTTATTTTTAACACCTGCACTGTGAATGGTGATTGATCGTACATAAAGTGGATTTGAACCTACACAGCTTACCAAGTGGTTAATATCTGCAGCTGCTAATCAATTCTGTATAAAATAGCATTTTTAAAATTCTGACTTCAGAACAGGGTGGTGACTAGGACCATGCTGAACAAGAAAGCACTGCCACCTTCAATCCAGGGGCACCTGATTTAATTGCAATTCCTCCACTGGCTTGAGATCAAATATATGTCTCCTCTATTCCTTGGAGTGCAGGAGACTGAGCGGTGACCTTATAGAAGTGTGTAAAACCATGAGGGTCATAGAGAGGGTGAAGGCACAGTCTCTGACCCAGGGAAACAACATTAAAAGCCAGAGGGCATGGGTTTATGATGACAGGTGAAAGATTTATAGGGACAGCTTCTTCCTACAAAGCAAATATATGGCCAGAGAAAGTTGTAGGGGAGGTACATTAACAACATACAAAAGATATTTGGATAAGTACATGAATGGGAGGGATTTAGAGGGATATGGGCCAAACACAAACGGAACTAGCTTAGTTGGCACCATAGTCAGCACAGATGAGTTGGGCTGAAGGGCCTTTTTCCATGCAGTACGACTATGACTAAACAGCTCAACATATGCTAGGCTTAAATCAAGTCCTTGAAGCCTTAACTGTATTAAACCTATAGAGCTATTTTGTAATTCTAATCATGCCAATACCCTCTTTATTCCTGCCTCCAACCAATACCATCACACAACCACCCTTCTCCGATGCAGAAAAGGATCTATAACATGCATAAATTCCAACTGGCAGGAACAGTACTAAGTGAACATTTTTGAGAATTTATATTCTCCCTTTGCCAATACACCCATTGTGTCCTCTAATGAAATTGGATGGAATCACTTGGCTCCTGAACGAGCATAACTTCACTCACCTCAACACAGAACAGATTCCACAACCAAATCTTGTGTGATAGCTTAGTTGCAGTAGAACAGAGAACAGTACAGCAGTAGACAGGCTATTTGGCCTGCAATTTTGTGCTGATCCTGATGCCAATTTATATTAAATGTCCTCTTCCTGTGTATCATTCATATCCCTCCATTCCCTTTGTATTCACGTGTCTATCTAAAAGCCTCTTACATCTACCAAACTACCTGCTATCAGGCACCTACCACTCTCCACGTAAAAAACTTGCCCCTTACATCACCTTTAAACATCCCCCTCTAACCTTAAGAGCATATCTTTCCTCTGGTGTTTGACATTTCTATGCTGAGGAAAAAATTCAGAGTTTCTATATTAATAGTTCATACAAAAAATGCAAAGGAATAATATTAGATTTTTAAATCAGTGACTTGTTGACATCATTTATCAGGAAAAGTTAGTTCCACATTAGATTTGTTGGCTTGTGATTGGTTTAAAGGCACATACATTTGTCCAGGTACATTGAAACCTATCAAGTATTGAAAGGCCTAGATAGAGAGGACACTGAGGATGTTTCCTATCATGGGTGAGTCTAGAACCAGACAACATGGCCTCAGGATACAAGGACATCCCTTTAGAACAAGAGATGGAGGAATTTCTTTAGCCAGAGAGCGCTGAATCTGTGGAATTCATAGCTGTAGACAGCTGTGGAGGCCAAGTCATTGGGTATATTTAAAGCAGAGGTTGATAGGTTTTTAATTAGTAAGGGCATTAAAAGTTAAGAGGAGGGAAAACAATGGGGTTGAGAGAGATAAATCAACCATGATGGAATAGCAGAATGGACTTCTTGGGCTGAATGGCCTAATTTTACTCCTGTGTCCATGAAATATCCCCCTCATTCTTCCAAACTCCAGAGAGTACAGGCCCAGAGTCATCAAACACTCCACAGACATTAAACTTTTCATTCCTGGAATCATTCTATGGAACCTCCACTGGACTCTCTCCAATGTCAGCACGTCTCTTCCTAGGTAAGGGCCCAGAATTGCTCACAATACTCCAGATGTGGTCCGACCAATGCCTTATAAAGCTTCAGCTTATATTGTATGCCTTATGCAGTGATGTTTATGTTATTGGAGCAGTAATTCATAGATCTGAGTGAATGATTTGGACAGAAATGTTCAACTGTGACATTTAAATTTGGTTGAACAGAAATTAAAATGATATCAATCAAACCACTGGATAGGCACCATCTGGTTCACTGTTGTCTTTTGGGGGGTAAAAACCCATTATTTTACCTGCCACAGTGAAATGGTGGACTCTTAACTGCAGGATGCCAGAGGCTAGTACTCAATTCAAGGAGAGTAAATAAGAACGGTGGTAAATCCCATATCCCGTGGATGAATAAAGTACCTGCTCTGTAATATCTGTCAATCCCAAGAGAGGCATAAATCTGCATGGAAGATGCAAAACCTAGTTGCAATAATATAGTGTTTCCAGACTACACTGAGATAAAGTCATGAACAGTATTATCTTTTAGCATTCCGATTTTATATAATATGCTCAAGAGACTGGGGAAAAAAAAATACCATGCAACCACAGACTGTCCATGCATTTCAATGCTTAATTGAATGCTATCTCATGTGAATTGAATCTGCACTACTTTCTTATTAAGAATCCTACTAAATTACAGCATTAAGATAAATCCAACCCACCCAGAGCAGCGCAAAATAAGCATCAGATAGGTACCCTAAAAATTTGTGGACGACTTAGTGGTATGCTATGATTATGAAGAACAAAATCACGTTACATAACTTTACTATCTTTTTATAGTATGCAAAACTCTTTTACACAATACTACTGCATTCATGTGGTAATAACTGCACTTCATAAAGCAGAAAGGCCATAGTATAAAATGATATGGCTGAACATTCCTTCATATGTGAACAAAACAAATTCCCCGTAACGGACATTAAACATAACCAAATAACAACTGTATGTTCCCTTTATAGTTGGAAGCAGTTTACCAACTCATGGAATGCTTAAGAGCCCATATTAAAAATAACTTTGATGAAAAACCTTATCTCTTTCCTGCCTCTACAGATGCTGTCCGGTCTGCTGAGTATTACCTGCTATTTCTCTTCTGTTTTAAGTTTCCAGGATTTGCAGCATTCTGCTTTTGAAAATAGCTTCCGTTAAACTTAATCATAAATTCTGAGAGTTATATTCATGATTTGGAAATAACCTGGCAGCTCCACAATCTTACACAATTAGATTCTATAGCTGGACAATGGCTAAATAATAGGTGAAAATCTAAGTTTCTGTCTTGGAGATGAGATAACACTCAATTCATTTAACACAATCAAGCTATTCCTCTAACTCCCCTTTGTCATCCAATACCCAAATGCCCCGTTTTGACCACAGCTTGCTGGGTTTCTGTATTTCAAAAACCTGCCCTCTGAAAAGCCCCCTGAGTTACTCCATTAAGGGGCAACAAAACCCAAAAAATGTCACAATCCTCTGAATGAAGGAATTTCACACAATCCCTTTATCTTGCGATGATGACCTCTATTTCTAAACTCACCAACCAGGGAAAACAGCCTTTTGACATTTGCTATGAATCATATAAAATTCTTAGATGCCCTGACAATGAGATCACTGCTTGTTCTTCTAAACCAGAGAATATAAACCCTTTCTTTCTATGTACTGTCACAGAATAAAGAGGCTATTAACTTTAATCCGCCTCTGCTCTAAGTCCTCTGGCTCCATTTTAACAAAACCCATACATTCAATAACATCAGGCACTAAATTAAAACATCATAAATTAGGAGAATCAAAGGCAGCAATAATTTACAATTACATATTTTGTATCACTGGCCGTTCCAGGATATATAAACAATAGGTTATAAATAATGATAAAATGTCCACATCACGCTGTCCAATAATGAAATTCATTAAATCTTCTTCCTGGAGAATACTGATTGAATGTTCCATGTCGATTCATTCTGCTGAGTTTATAGTTTAAGACACTCCAGCATCTAATAAGCTATTCAGATATTTGCAATGGACAGAGATTTTGCTTTCCATTTTCCATTCCTGTATGCTAGATTACAGCGTAGTGTTTGTCGAACCTACATGGGATCAAAAATTTAAAATAATGTTATTTCAAAAGAAATGAATACAGAAAAAACTGTTCTCACAAGTGAATGATTCTAATTATATAGCACACAGAACAATACAGCACAGGAACAGGCCCTTTATGCCAAACCAATTAAATTAGTAACAAATGGCTAACTAAACTAATCCCTTCTGCTTACACAATGTCCCTACCCTTCCATTTCTGTCACATTCATGGGCCATCTAAAAGTCCGGAATTTAACTGCCTCTACCACAACCCTAGGCAGCATATTCCAGGCACCCACCTTCTGTGTAAATACTTGCTCCTCATCCTCTCTGAACCTACCCCCTTCCACATTAAATGCATGTGCTCTGGTATTAGACATTTCAACCCCGGGAAAAAGATACTGTCTACTCTCTGCCTCTCATAATCTTATAAACCCCATATCAGATCTCCCCTCAGTCTCTGCCACTTCAGAGAAAACAACTCAAGCTTGTCCAACCTCTTGTTATAGCACATGCCCTCTAATCCAGGTAGCATCTTGGTAAACATCTTCTACACCCTCACCCTTCCTTGACATCCGACCAGAATTATATGCAATACTCCTAATGCGGCCTAATTAGAGTTTTATAAAGCTGCAACATAACTTCCTCACTTTTGAACTCAATGCCTCAACTGATAAAGGCAAGCATGTTACATACCTTCCTAACCACCCAATCAACCTGTGTAGCTGCTTTCTGGGAGGTATGAACCTGGGCCACAAGGTCCCTCTGCTCAAAAACACTGTTAAGAGTTTTGTCCTTAACAATGTACTGTCTCTTTACATTTGGAAAAAAATATATAGAGAAAACAAAAACTCCTGTGATTTACCCCAAATGATTGAATGATAACTGATAATTTTATATGTTAAAATGATCAGGTGCTGACAAAACCTATGAGGACAGGTGCAATTCAACCCAATGGCCAAAGGTGACATTTTGACACATCTCCTAATGATCACATTGCAATGAACTGCCTGAAATTAGAACTTCACAAATTGTGATAACTTTACACAAAGCAAATATAAAAAAATGACAGCTAAATGTACATTACAGTGCATTTATTGAATATATAAATTATCATATTTGCTTCAAGAATGGTGAAATAGTTATTGAGCAGTCTGATGGAATCAGAATAATGATACTACTTATTATATTATTCTTCCATGTTCCACTCCTCTGTCCCATCAGATTCCTCCTTCTTCAGCTCTTTATCTTTTCCACCTATTATTCTTATTCTGGTTTCTGCACCTCCTCCCTACTCATCCACCTTCCCCCTCACCTGGCTTCACATCACTCTTCAACTTCCTTATTCTGGCTTCTGCCCCTTTTCTTTTTAGTTCTATTGAGGGATCTTAGCCCAAATCATCAACTGTATATTCCCCTCCATAGATGTTGCCTTACTTGCCAAGTTCCTCCAGCATTTTGTGCTGCTCACAGAATCTCACTTTTGTGGAGGAGGCTATTTGAACAGAGCAGGATTTACCCACAAACTAGTAAATGTTGTCCTTTACAATTCCCTTTTGAAAGTTAGCACTGAATCTGCTCTCACTGCATTCCAAACCATTGCAGCTGAATGTGTGTAAAAAAATACACTCAGTGACCACTTTATTAGGTGAACCTGTATATCTGTGCATTAATGCAAATATCTAATCAATCACGTGCTGACAACTCAATGCATAAAAGCATGCAGACATGGTCAAGAGGTTCGGTTGTTGTTCAGACCAAACATCAGAATGGGGAAGAACTGTGATCTGAGTGACTTTGACCGTGGAATGTTTGTTGGTGCCAAATGAGGTAGTTTGTGCATCTCAGAAACTGCTGACCTCCTGCGATTTTCACACACAGCAGTACCTAGAGTTTACAGAGAATGGAGCAAAAAACAAAAAAACATACAGTGAGCAGCAGTTCTGTGGGCAAAAATGCCTTGTTAATGAGAGGTCAGAGGAGAATGGCTAGATTTGCTCAAGCTGACAGGAAGGTGACAGTAATTCAAATAACCACATGTTACAACATAGAAAACACAATACAGGCCCTTCAGCCCACAATGCTGTACCAAACATGTAATTACTTTAGAAATTACCCAGGGTTACACACAACCTTCTATTTTTCTAAGCTCCATGTACCTATCCAGGAGTCTCTTAAAAGACCCTATCATATCCGTCTCTACCACCATTGCCGGCAGCCCATTCCATGCATTCATCACTCTCTGCGTAAAAAACTTACCCCTGACATCTCCCCTGTGCCAACTTCCAAGCACCTTAAAACTGTGCCCTCTCATGCTAGCCATTTGAGCCTTGGGAAAAAGCCTCTGACTATCCACATGATCAATGCCTCTCATCAACTTATACACCTCTATCAGGTCACCTCTCATCCTCTGCCATTCCAAGGAGAAAAGGTTGAGTTCACAACCTATTCTTATAGGGCATGCTCCCCAATCCAGGCAACATCCTTGTAAATTTCCTCTGCACCCTTTCTATAGTTTCCACATCCTTCTTGTAGTGAGGTGACCAGAACTGAGTGCAGTACTCCAAGTGGGGTCTGACCGTAACATGTCGAAACTCGAAGTGGATGGGCTATAGCAGCAGAAGACCACTTTTAAGACCACCTCCTGTACATATTAAGATGGCTACTGAGTGTAGTTCCCCATCCCTACTTCCATTAATAATCATCTTAAATTTGGTTACAGGCTCACTTGCCAATGGAAATAATTTATAACTGTTAACTGCAGAAACGTGTCGAATCTGGAATGTTTAATCTCTCCATAACATTCTCCGCTGTAACAACAAAGCAGATGATTGAGTTCAAGAGCTGTGAGGTAATATTCCAGCCCTACAAAACTCTGGTTAGACCACACTAGAATGTTATGTTCAACTCTAGTTGCCTCATTATAGGAAGGATGTGGAAGCTTTACAGAGCGTACAGAAGAGATATTGCTACTATGATTTACTATTTCTTAACCATTTTTACTACTTAAATAAGCATGTGCACTACTTATTTAATACATATATACACACACACTATTTATTATTATAATTTATAGCGTTTTGTATGTATTGCACTGTACTGCTGCCCCAAAACAAATTTCATGACATTTCAGTGATAATAAACCTGATTCTGATTCTCAGATTTACCAGAATGTTGCCTGGGCTGGAGGGCATGTCTTACGATGATAGTCTAAGTGAGTTGGGGCTTTTTTCTTTGGAGTGAAGGAGGATGAAAGATAACTTGATAGAGGTGCACAAGATGATTGATAGGGTGGACAATCAGAAACTTCATTGCAGGGAAGAAATGGCTAATACGAGTGGACATAATTTTAAGGTGAACGGAGGAAAGTATGGAGGGATGTCAGAGGTAAATAGTTTACTCAGAGTGGAGGGTGCACGGAATGTCCCGCCAATGGGATGATGGTAGAGGCAGATACATTAGGGGAATTTAAGGATATTTTAGATAGGCACATGGACAAAAAAAAGGAGAGGTGTGGGCAAGGGAAGGATTGGATTGATCTTTGCACAGGTTAAAAGGTTGGTACAAAGTCATGAGCCAAATGGCCTGTACTGTGCTGTAATTTTCTATATTCTACGCAACACCGCAGGCTCTCTGGTCTATTAACTGAAGTCAATTATCTCTGTCAACTCTCCCTCTTCCGACTCCTGGCTAAGAGAGGATGCAGAGCTGGACACAGTATTTCAGAGGAGCTCCAGCCTGTATGGTAAACCTCCACACTGGTCTCAGGGAACTAATGATCTCAGACAGCCAACTGGAGATCATACATGTCCTCTTTCTTAAAAAAAAAAACAAGAATAAATTTATGAGGATGTTGCCTGGATTTGAGGACCTGAGTTATAGGGGGGTTGAATAGGCTAGGACATTTTTCCCTAAAGCGTAGGAGAAAGAGGGGAGATTTGATAGGGATATACAAAATTATGAGAGGTATATGGCGAGACTAGAACTAGTGGTTATGGGTTAATGGTGAAATATTTAAGGGAAATCTGAAGGGGAACTTCTTCATCAGAGGGTAGTGCAAACAGAAGTAGTGCATGAGAGTTGGATTGCAAAATTGGAAGACAAATTTGGATAAGTACATGAATGGGAATGGTACAGAGGGCTTTTGTCCAGGCCGATATGACCAGGCAGAATAACAGAACAGCATGGACCAGACAGGCTGAATGGTCTGTTTCAATGCTGTGATGCTCAATACCTCTGAATGCACTGTCTGACACAAGTATAATGGACATTAAACATCTGCACACTTTTGTTAAGTACAGATACAAGACACCTCACAAGAAATACATCAGATAACCACCAATATAGTGGAGCACTTGGTCAAGAGGAAGATACTTTAAAATACAGACACAAGGAAACAAAAAATGAAGACTGAACTCAGAGTATGTTACACATTAAAAATAAATTATTGTTTGTAATGAATGAACTCAGGATGTTTCACTTTTATAATGTGCATTTAATTCAGACTAACCCAGAATCATGTATAAGCAATGATTCTAACTTCTTTCCCTTCTTTTTAAGGTCAGATTTATTGTCATATGACTGTACATATGTGCACAGCTAAACGAAACAATGTTCCTCAGGAACCAAAGTGCAAAACAGTGACATACCTCACATACAGCTCATAAAATGATATTAACATAAAAAGTATCCTGTAGATGTACTAAGTTAATATAAAGTGCATACATGAGATACACAACAGTATACTGCTTCTTGTCCTGTCATAAGTAATGTGTACTGGGTGGTAGCAAGGTGTTTCGAAGTCTCACAACCAAGGGGATAAAGCTGTTATCCAGCCTAACAGTCCTGGTTCTTACACTGCAGTAGCTTCTCCCTGACGAAAGGAGGTCCTGATGAAAGGTTTCAGCCCAAAATGTCAGCTCTTCATCCCTCTCCATGAATGCTGCCCTACCTGCTGAGTTCCTTCAGCATTGTATGTGTTCATCTGGATTTCCAGCATCTGCGGAACCTCGTGTGTTTAAGCAATTATTTAAATGCCCATAAACCCCGATCTTGAATTTTACAACTCTTTTAAATGTGCGTGCACCTCACTCAGTAAAAGTGTCTCCAAATTCACTCCTCACAAGAACTGTCTAAAACTACCCAAACCTGAAGAGAAATAGACTGAATCAGTCCCACTTTATACCTGACAATGTGTTATAACTTTTCAGTGACACACTGTATATCTATCAATGGCCATTTTATTAGGTACTTCTGTACACTTGCTCATTAATACAAATATCTAATCAGTCCATTCTGCACTAGCAACTTAATGCATAAAAGCATGCAGACATGGTCAAGAGGTTCAATTATTGTTCAGACAGAGCATCAGAATGGGGAAGAAATGTGATTCAAGTGTCTTTTCATGGTCAAAGCTTGCTGCTGCCAGAGTATCTCAGAAACTGCTGATGTCCTGAAATTTTCATGCACTAGTCCTTTTGAGTTTACAGAGAATGGTAAAAATAAATCCTGTGTGCAGCAGTTGTGAGGGGTGAACGCACCCTGTTAATGGGAGAGGTCGGAGGAAGATGACCAGACTGGTTCAAGCTGACAGGAAGGTGACGGTAACTCTAATAATAAAACATTGCAACAGTGGTGCGTGGAAGAGCATCTCTGAACTCACAACATGTCCAACCTTGAAGCGGATGGGCTACAGCAGCAGAAGCCCAGGAGCGTCTACTCAGTGGCCTCATTGAGGCAGAAGGTATCTAATAAAGTGGCCATTGAGTATCTATTATTTAATATTGATATATACATAATATCTATTATATATTATGTAAGTGCATATATTATATACACATTAGAGATACTGTATATGTAAAAGATAATGTATATATATTAACATTAGAATCAGTGAAAAGTTACAACACGTACTGCTGTTATAAGTTTAATAAAATAATCCGTAGCTAAAGTTCCTGGGAATTTCATTTCAGTACACTCTCCCTCAGTAATTTAAACCGAGGACGGCTGATGTTCTAAACCGAGCAGAGATGCCAGAACAATGGGATTGGGGAAGAGTTGCCTCTTGGACCAGTTTAGAAAAAGGGGAGGGGAGGGGTGCCTCACCTCTGCAGGGCCGGAGTGAGAGGCATCACGCCGCGTTGTGGATGCCCACGCCGATGCCCCGTTGAGCCAGCTTCTGTCGGCTGGACTGCACGGCTTCCATGGCCCGCCGGTTCTGGTACTGCACCATACCCAGGGTGATAAGGGCGTTCCAGCCCGCGTCCTGCGGGCACCGAAAGTCCAGCTCCCTCCGGTCGGCCATCACCACTGTGAAGTACACGTACTTGCCCTTCCTCTCCACGCAGTCCACCGTCTTCATGTCGCCGAAGCGGAGCTGCTTGGCCCCGCTGCCGCTGACGCCGCTCTGGTGCCGGGACACCTCTAGGTATTGCCGGGGACGGAGCAGCAGAAGCCCCTCCTCGGTTAGGACACAATGCTTCTTCTTCCAGAGCTGGAGCAGACCCTCACTCCTCTTCTGTAGTACGCCTTCCTTCATCACCTCCCCGCTGCCCTCCAGCATGCTGGCCACCCGGTCTGAGAAGGGGAACGCACTGGGCTCTGTCTGCCTCTGCCGCTCTCCGCAGCACCCTCGCTCCTCGCTCCCGCTCCCTGGCCGGACCACGCTCCCTGTTCCCGTCCCCGTCCCTGTCCCTGTCCGGCGCTCTCTGCTCCCACCCGCCGACGGCAGTGGGAACTGCAGCCGACCCATTGGTTTTCACACGTGTGCGGCGCTCGCCTGAAACAAAAGGGGTAGCGGTGCTCAGCAATGGTTACTGGAAATTGCTCCGTTATTGTCACATGTATCGAGGCACAGTGTAAAGCTCGTCTTACATTCTGTTCCTACAAATCAAACCATTACACAATGCACTGATAAACACGGGGCAGTCTGCAGATGCTGGAAATCAAAAGCTACACACACAAAATGCTGGAGGAACTCAGCAGGTCAAGTAGCATCCATAGACATGAATAAACAATTGCCGTTCAAACCAAGACTCTTCTTCAAAACCGACAAAGAAAGGGGGCAGGATGGAAGAAATGGACAACGCCAGAATATGAAGACTGTGTGTGGGAGGAAGGGTGGGGAAGGATGGTAGCTCGAAGGTGATAGGTGAAGTCAGGTGGGTGGGTGGGAAAGGTCAAAGGCTGGTGAAGAAGGAATCTGATAGGAGAGAGTGGACTTGAGGAGAAAGGGAAGGAGGGGGAGACCCGGGGAAGTGATAGGCAGGTGAGAAGAAGTAAAAAGTCAGAGTGGGGAATAGAGGAAGTTTGGAGTGCAGAGAAACTTTATGGGAAGGAGAAAATCGATATTTGTTCCATCAGGTTAGAGGCTACCTAGTGGAATATAAGGTGGTGCTCCTCCACAATGAGAGTGGCCTCATCTTGGCACAAGAGGAGGCCATGGACCGACAGGTTAACCTGCAGGTTGAGTCGGTTGTGAAGAAGGCGAATGCAATGTTGGCATTCATTTCTAGAGGTATAGGATATAAATCGGGATGTGATGTTGAGGCTCTATAAGGCACTTGTGAGACCACACGGAGCACTGTGTGCAGTTTTGAGCTCCTTATTTTAGAAAAGATATACTGACATTGGAGAGGGTTCAGAGAAGATTCACGAGAATGATTCCAGGATACCATATGAGGAACATCTGGCAGCTCTTGGGCTGTATTCCCTGGAGCTCAGGAGGATGAGGAGGGATCTCATAGAAACATTCCACATGTTGAAAGGACTAAACAGATTAGATATGGCAAAGTTATTTCCCATGGTAGGGGATTCTAGGACAAGAGGGCACAACTTCAGGATTGAAGGACGTCCTTTTAGAACTGACATGCGGAGAAATTACTTTAGTCAGAGGGTGGTGAAACAGTGGAATTCGTTGCCACGAGTGGCTGTGGAGGCCAAGTCATTGGGTGTATTTAAGGCAGAGATAGATAGGTTCTTGATTAGCTAGGGCATCAAAGTGTACAGGCTGAAAGCAGGGGAGTGGGGATGACTGGATGAAGTGGATCAGCCCATAATTGAATGGTGGATCAGACTCGATGGACTGAACGGCCTACTTCCGCTCCTAAATCTTATGGTCTTACGTCAGAATGGGAATCAGAATTAAAATGTAAATTTAGAATTAAAGCTGGGAAGTTCCGCTTGTGAGATGGAGTGGAGATGGTTGATGAAGTGGTCCCCCAATGAAGAGAAGGCCAGATGGGGAGCATCAGACACAATAGATGATCCCAGCAGATAGTGGAGTGTTGCCTCACCTGGAAGGACTGTTTGGGGAACATTCAATGCGTTGAAATGGGCAAGACCCTTAACAGTATTGATGAGCAGAGGGACTTTGGGGTCCAAGTTCATTCAAAATTCAATATTGTTTAATGTCATTTCCAGTGCACAAACGTAAAGGAGGACAAAGTAACTGTTACTCCGCATCCAATGCAGCCCAAAAAACACAATAAGATAAAGGCCATAATAATAGAAAATCACAATAGATATAAATACATAAGATAGTATTGTAGGGTACCGTAACTGGGAGAGATGTACATAATTCACAGCCACCAACATTGAGTTGGGGTTTCACTTTAAGTGGATGGTCTGATGAGATGATGTTATTATGAAAAGATTCTGTGCTTCGGTGTTTAGGTTTTGGAGTTCAATAAAACGTGTTAATGGCTTTCATTAAACATAAAATTCCTCACTTTATTTTATTTGCAAAAACATACATTGGTGACCCAAATGCTCCAGGACAATTCCAGAGTTATTGAACATGTTGGCCGATGAAGCCGCTTTGTAATTGCCGGAGTTTTGGGAGCAAAATGCCATCGCTTGGTCTATACAAGCTGAGGCCCAATTCGCTCTGCAAGAAATCACTGCCGACGACACCAAATTCTACTACATGGTAGTGTCACTCAGCAACTCCATGCCTCCGAGAGGTGCTTGAACACCCATCTGAACATGATAAATGCTGATCACTGAAAGCTCAACTTTTACAGACTTTTGGGCTATTGGAGTCTGAACAGTTGTTCTTCTTACCTGGTCTCAATGATGCTAAGCCATCAGAGCTAATGGACCACATGTGTTCTCTTCTGGGGAAATCACCACTCTTGTTTTATTTTTAAAGAACTCTTGATGCAGCCAATGCCTGATCAAGTTCACATAGCCCTCGCTAATGCACCCATGATGGACTATAGGGAGCTTGCTAAAATGGCTGATAGTCTACACTCAACTAGGCAGCGGTGCATTATTCCTCTTCCCTTCTCTACCTCAAAAAGTCCAGTAGCAAGGTCTCCTACATAAGGATGCTCATGGCTGCAAAACACACAATGGCAAGTGTTTGTTTTTACCACACTTGCTTTGCTACAAATGCTAGGAAGTACCGACTGCCTTGCAGTTTCAACAGTGCCAGCACATCGGGACATCAGGGGTCTGTGAACATTGTTGGGTTCCAATTGCCAGGGTCATCTACTGTTCATTACAGACATCCCTTCAGGGTGACATTTCCCTTGTGACGTGGCTGCTTAAGTGAGTGTGCTGCTAGCATTGCCTATTGATGAGAAGTCAAAGAGTGACAAAACCTCACCGGAGGCTGCCAATGGCAGCAAGATCCAGACTTATGGGACATGACTGATGACACTCTGCTTCAGTGGTCGATGTTACACATGGGACTTCATCCTGACTAAATTGGCTAGACCTCTGCTCGGTGCAGATTTTCTGTGTGCCCAAGAACTGTTAGTTGATTTTAAGAACTGCCGGCTTGTGGATGTCAAAGACTTTGGGTCATTACTGTGACCCACCAGTAAGTTCCCCACAACAACTCTGTCAAGGTCAATGCACCACTGCATTTGAGTTTACTCAACTGCTGGGTGAATTCACAAACCTCACCATGCCCACGTTCTCCACTACAGTCACAAAACATAGGGTCGAGCACCAAATTCCCATAACTGGCCTGGCAGCCTATGCCCACGTGCATAGACTGGACCCAGAAAAGCTGGCAACTGTGAAGGCCGAGTTTGGCATCATGGAAAGAGTTGGCTTGGTATTCACTAAGGAGAAGGATATTGAATTGTGTAAGGTAAGGGAAACAAGTAGGGTAGTTATGGAAACAATGATGATTAAAGAAGAGGAAGTACTGGCGCTTTTAAGGAATATAAAAGTGTATAAGTCTCTGGGTCCTGACAGGATATTCCCTAGGACCTTGAGGGAAGTTAGTGTGGAAATAGCAGGGGCTCTGACAGAAATATTTCAAATGTCATTAGAAACGGGGATGGTGCCAGAGGATTGGTGTATTTCTCACATTGTTCCATTGTTTAAAAGGGGTTCAAAGAGTAAACCTAGCAGTTATCAGCCTGTGAGTTTGATGTCAGTGGTGGGTAAATTGATGGAAAGTATTCTTGGAGATGGTATATATAATTATCTGGATAGACAGGGTCTGATTAGGAGCAGTCAACATGGATTTGTGCTTGGAAAGTCATGTTTGACAAATCTTACTGAATTTTTTGAAGAGGTTACTAGGAAAGTTGACGAGGGTAAAGCGGTGGATGTTGTCTAAATGGACTTCAGTAAGGCCTTTGATAAGGTTCCACATGGAAAGTTAGTTAGGAAGGTTCAATCGTTAGCTATTAATATTGAAGTAGTAAAATGTATTCAGCAGTGGCTGGATGGGAGACGCCAGAGAGTGGTGGTGGAAAACTGTTTGTCAGATTGGAGGTCGGTGACTAGTGGTGTGTCTCAGGGATCTGTACTGGGTCCAGTGTTGTTTGTCATATATATTAATGATCCGGATGATGGGGTGGTAAATTGGATTAGTAAGTATGCCGATGATACTAAGATAGGTGGAGTTGTGGAAAATGAAGTAGGATTTCAAAGCTTGCAGAGAGATTTAGGCCAGTTAGAAGAGTGGGCTGAAAGATGGCAGATGGAGTTTAATGCTGATAAATGTGAGGTGCTACATTTTGGTAGGACTAATCAAAATAGGACATACATGGTAAATGGTAGGGCATTGAAGAATGCAGTAGAACAGAGGGATCTAGGAATAATGGTGCATAGTTCCCTGAAGGTGGAATCTCATGTGGATAGGGTGGTGAAGAAAGCTTTTGGTATGCTGGCCTTTATAAATCAAAGCATTGAGTATAGGAGTTGGGATGTAATGTTGAAATTGTACAAGGCATTGGTAAGGCCAAATTTGGAGTATTGTGTACAGTTCTGGTCACTGAATTATAGGAAAGATGTCAACAAAATTGAGAGAGTACAGAGAAGATTTACTAGAACGTTACCTGGGTTTCATCTCCTAAGTTACAGAGAAATTTGACCAAGTGGGGTCTTTATTCTTTGGAGCGTAGAAGGTTGAGGGGGGACTTAGAGTTATTTAAAATTATGAGGGGGACGGATAGAGTTGATGTGGATAGGCTTTTTCCATTGAGAGTGGGGGAGATTCAAACAAGAGGACATGAGTTGAGAGTTAAAGGGCAAAAGTTTAGGGGTAACATGAGGAGGAACTTCTTTACTCAGAGAGTGGTAGCTCTGTGGATTGAGCTTCCAGTAGCAGTGGTTGAGGCAGGTTTGATGTTGTCATTTAAAGTAAAATTGGACAGCTATTTGGACAGGAAAGGAATGGAGGGTTATGGGCTGAGTGCAGGTCGGTGGGACAAGGTGAGAGTAAGAGTTCAGCATGGACTAGAAGGGCTGAGATGGCCTGTTTCCATGCTGTAATTGTTATATGGTTATATGTTATATGGTTATTGTAGGCTGGTTGAATAGCCCTTGGGCTTCATCACTCCATATAGTCCCTAAGTCCAATGCTGGTTGCCACCCATGTGGTGATTAACGACACCTTGACAAGGCCACCACCCCTGATCATTACCTGGTTCCATATATTCAAGACTTTTTTTGGCATGTTTAGCCAGAAAGTTAATTTTTTTCCAAACCTGATCTAGTTAGGGTCTGCTTGTGTGCTCAGAGGACATTCCCAAAACAGCTGTGATAACCCGATTTGGCCTCGTTGAGTTTCTGCACATGCTATTTGGACTGAAAAATGCAGCATAGACTTTCCAACAGCTGATGGACTCTGTATCAAAAGACTTAGATTTTCTTTTTATTTACCTGGATAACATAGTTGTCACCAGTGCGTTCAAATCTGAACACATATCTCATCTCCGCACACTTTTTCAGCACTTCAGCCAACACAGGTTATTAGCCCTGCTAAATGCCAGTTTGGGTTGTCAACTATGGACTTTCTTGGCATTCACATCTCCAAAGAAGGTGCAAAACTCTCCCATCAAAAGTAGCCTTTATTATGGATTTTCCACCACCCCACACTACAAAAAAAACAGGAGTTTTTAAGTATGGCAAATTTATATCAATGCTTCATTCTGTGAGCTGTTGAACTTATGTTCCCCCTGTATTGTGCGCTTAAATGCAATACTCCTAATCCCAGCAGATATGAGCAGGGCATTTGATGACAAAAAAAGCTCTTTCTAACGCGACCCTATTGGTGCGCCATCGCATTTATAGCCATTACTACTGATGCCCCAGACTATGCTGGTAAGTTGGTAAGCGGCTTGGACAGCCACTCATCTTCTTCAGCTAGCTGCTCCATCCCCTTAAAAGGAAATATGGCATATTTGACCATGAGCTTCTCGGTCTCCACTTTTGTCAGTAGCTGCTGTGCTTCCTCCATCTGGTCAGAGAGCAGGACTATGTCATCTGCAATATCGAGATCTGTGAGCGTAACTGGTCTGACTCTTTTGGTTTGCCCTGGTTTTATGGTAAAACCAAGCTTGTCATGATCTTTGGTAGTTTGTCGCAGAGCGTGATCAAGGACGATTATAAAGATGTAGGGTGCCAGAGTGTCTCCTTGCAGCACTCCAGCCAGGAGCTCGAACACTGCTGTTTCTCCGTCTGGTAATACAACTTTCACCATGGTTTTGGTATACTGGACCCTATTGCTCTCAGTAGGTGGTCTGGTACTCTGTAAGCTTTCAGGATCTTCAGCATTTTACCTCGGTGAATGGAGTCAAAAGCTTTGTGAAAATTGATGTAAGTAAGCACGGCTGGTAGGTTGTTCTTCTTGACTTCCTCAATGATCCTACGGAGAGCAAGTATTTGCATTACTGTTGTGCGCTTCTGCTGAAAACCATTCTGACTGAATCTTAGCTTAGGGTCAATGGCGGTGCGAATCCTGTTCAAGATCATCTGATTGTATAGCTTTGCTAAGATGCAGGTCAAGCTGATACTGACAAAAGTGGAAATAGAATGCAATAAAACTTGGACTTCACCTAAACGCTAAAAAGACAGAGAACATGGCGTTTAACTGTGACGAAGGTACTCTCAAGACCGTAGAGAATGATATCATCAAGAAAGTCTTTGACTACAAGTACCTCGGGTCAAGAATGATGAGTTCGGAGAAGGACATAAAGATACGGAAGGCGCTGGCGTGGATGGCTATGAATGACATGAAGGAAATCTGGAAGTCGAACTTGACCAGAGGGCTTAAAAAGAGGATTTTCATAGCAGTCATAGAGTCCATTCTCACGTACGGATGCGCGACATGGACACTCAACAAGACGAAGCGAAAGTCTCTAGATGGTTGCTATTCACGAATGCTCCGGGTGACTCTTGATGTGAGTTGGCAACAGCACATGATGAACGTTGAGCTCTATAACAACCTACCGATGCTCTCCACTAAAATCGAGGCGAGAAGACTGCAACTGGCGAGTCACTGTCTACGCCACCCCGAGCTACCTTCCAGCCTAGTCATCATATGGGAGACCAAACACGGGAAGATGAACCCTGGGCCACCTCTCAAGACTATGGTCAACACGCTCTTAGAAGACAGCGGTGCAGCTAATGTAGATGAACTGAACACACCGATGAGGGAGAGGGAGAAGTGGAGAGTCCATCATCGTGCCCGATGCCGGCCCCCTAGGCCTGAGTCGACGTAGTAGTAGTAGTTCTCGGTCCCGATCTCGCTGTCGGCCATTTTCGTTTTCTTCTAGAGGGTCGCCATTTCACAGTGGTCATTGACCACAAGCCCTTCTTATACATGATGGTCAAAGTATCAGATTCATGGTCTGCATGGCAGCAACACTACCTGGCCTACATATCCAAGTTCGCATTGGATATACAACATATTAAGGGGAAAAATAATCCCTGGGCTGATTGCCTCTCAAGGCCAGCTGTTGAACCTGTTCACATAGTGTTTGACTATGCCAGTATGGCAGCTGACCCACAGGCCCAGGCTTACCAAACAACAGTCATGAGCCTGTGAATGGCTGACATCAAGTTGGGAGAAGCTAGGGTTTCTCTCCTGTGCAATGTCTCAACCAGCCGCTCTTGCCTCATCAGGCCTGCAAACTGGAGATGGACTGTTTTCTACTCCACACATTGCCTCTTGCATCTGGGCTGGAAGGCCTCACAGAAACTGGTTGCAATAAAGTTTGTTTGGCAAAGCCTGAAACGATGTGCATGATTGGACTGCAGCCCGTTTGGAGTACCAGTGGGCAAAAACTAACCATCATGTTCAGGTGCAATTGGCACCTTTTGAGGTTCCCGAGCGACAGTTTGACCACGTCAATGTGGACCTTGTTGGTCCTCTTCAACCCCTCCTGTGGTCTCACGCACCTCCTTACCATGGTGGACTGTTCCACCAGGTGGCCAGAGGTCGTCCCTCATCGACGACGGCCACAGATGTGATTCGGGTGTTTGTTAATCAGCACCGCGGTTTGGCACCCCATGTGAAATTTCCTCTGACCGTGATCCCCAATCCATTTCAGACGATGGCCCAGAACCTCAGCGTTAGGCTACATCACACCACAGTGTATCATCCACAGTCCAATGGCCTTAATGCTCTGAGAACTTTCCTGACCGATGGGTGTTGGCGTGATCATCTCCCATAGGTCCTGCTGGGGCTCAGAACTGCCCCAAACTGCAGTCATCCGTGGCGGAGTTGGTATACGGGCAGCCATTGTGAGTGCTAGGTGATTTCATTCCTGATGCCATGACCGTCTGGTTGGCTTCTCAGTAAATTCAAATCCTTTTCACCTATTTCTGTCTCCTATCTTGGGTTCTGTTGGTCTACATTCCACCTTGTTTGTTTTCATCCGCCATGATGCACACCAACATCTCCTTACATGGAGAAAAGACTTTTATCATAGGTAAGAGGGGTAAAGATTTGGAGTACTCCACTGCTATGCCCCCAGCATCACAACATGACCAGGAGCATGTCAACGCAGCTCTGGACAAAGCCAGAGGTACCTGGTGATTCTCCACCCATGAAACCCAGAACCCGAGCCAGGCAGCTTGTCGGAGCACTGGACAGGCTCACAATGCCAGTCTTAGTGAATTCTGTGGTGGTGGGAGGCTGTGTAGGGTAACGTAATTGGGAGAAATGTATATAATTCACAACCACAGACTCTGAGTTGGAGTTTCACCTAAAGAAGCTGGTCAGACATGATGACGTTATTACATAAAGAATTTTAGCACGCGTTGTGTTTAGGATTTGGATGTCCATAAAATGCGTTACAGGTTTCATTAAACATAAAACACCTCATTTTGTTTTATTTGCAAGAACCTACAATATAAATAGATTGAATTTATGTCCATAAAGTGGCACTAGACATAAGGAGTGTCTGTATTTCTACATAAGGGGAGTCTGACAGGAAATGATAAAGAAGTGGTGATGGGAATGCAAAGGGATGTGTTAGTGGGTGGAGATGTTTATCAGCCTTACAGCATTGGGAAAATAACTGTTTCTGAGTCTGGTGGTCCTGGCATGGATGTTACATAGTCTCCTCCCTGACAGGAGTGAGACAAACAGTCCAAGAGCAGGGTGGGTGGGATCCTTCATGATGTTACTGGCCCTTTTCCTGCACCTTGCATTGCTCCCTGAACGTGGTTAGGATGGTTGAGAAGGCTTATAGCATGCTCTCCTTTATTAGTCTTGGCATTAAGTTCAGAGGTCAGGAACTTATGTTGAAACTTTATAAAACTCCAGTCAGGCCACATCTGAAATATTGCATACAGTTCTGGTCACCCTATTATAGAAAGGATGTTGAGGCTTTGGAGAGGAAGCAGAAGTTTAACAGGATACTGCCTGGATTAGAGGGCATGTATTATTCCAGTCAAATTGGCGTAGGAGATCTCACACGGTTCCAGAAGTGAGAGATTTTGAAAAGGAGCTGTCGTAGGAGTTCAGCTTTTTTCAGCAGTGCAGTTATGATTCATTAGCAAGGGCAAATAAAAATAAGGCAAGGATATGTGGAACAGCCATTGTATGAGTGGGCTAGTATTAGAGTGGGGAGGCTTTGGCTCATTAGGCTTGGGTGAGGTACGTATCTGGTAAGATTCTTCTTTTTCATTCTTCATCTGTTAGTGCAGAGTTAAAACAGTGAGAATGGCTCCAGAGTCTGTGTTGTGTTCTTTGTGTAAGATGTGGGAAATCGTGAGACCTCCTGCTTCCCAAATAACCATATCTGCACCAGGTGCACAGAACAGCATCTCCTCAGAGAACATGTCAAGGAACTGGAGCTGCAGCGTGATGACCTTTGACTCATATGGGAAACTGAGGAGATGATCGATAGGAGCTACGGGGAGGTAGCCCCCATTAAGTTGCAGGAGGTAGGTAAATGGGTGACTGTCAGGATAGGGATGGGAAATGGGCAGCCAGTACAGAGTACTCCTGCACCATTCCCCTCAACAATAAGTACACCGTTTTGGATACTGTTGAGAGGATGACCTACCGGGTGGCTGGGGAACCACAGTGACCAGGTCTCTGGCACTAAGTCTGGCAGTGTGGCTATGAAGGGAAGGAGGAAGAACAGGACTGCAGTGGTGACAGGGGATACCATAGTTAAAGTGGACACTAGGTTCTGTGGAGACAATAGAGACATCTACCGTTTGTAGATGGTATGCTCCCTCCCAGGTGCCAGGGTCAGGGATGTCTCAGATTGGGTCAATGACATTCTAAAGAGAGAGGGTGAGCAGCCTTGGTACATATTGGCACGAATGACACAGATAGGAAAAGCGAGGGGGCCCTGAAGAGAGAATTCAGGGAGCTAGGTAGAAAGCTGAAAGGCAGGACTTCTAGGGTAGCAGTCTCCGGATTGCTGCCTGTGCCACGCGCCAGTGAGGGTAAGAATAGGATGATTTGAAAGATAAATAGGTGGCTGAGAAACTAATGCATGGGGCAGGGTTGCAGGTTTCTGGATCACTGGGATCCCTTCTGGAGAAGGTATGACATGTACAAAAGGGACGGGTTACACCTGAACCTGAGGGAGACCAATATCCTTTCTGGCAGTTGTGCTAGAGTTTTCAGGGCGGATTTAAACTAAATTGGCAGGACGGTGGGATCCATAGTGATTGGGCTGTTGGTTTACAAACAGAGGCAGTATGTAGTGAGACTATCAGGAAGGACAGGCAGATGATAGAGCAAAATTTCAGTCAGTGGGATGAGCTGCAGTCATAAAAAGGTGACAAATACAAGATAGAAGGTGTTATATTTGAATGTACACAGCATACAGAATAAGGTAGGTGATCTTGTAGTGCAGTTAGAGATTGGCAGGCATGATGTTGTGGGCATCACTAAGTCATGGTTGAAAGAAGATTATATTTGGGAGCTTAACATCCAAGAACATATATTGTATCAAAAGTACAGGCAGGTAGGAAGAGGGGGTGGCATAGCTCTGCTGGTAAAAAATGAAACTAAATCCTTAGAAAGAGGTGGCATGGGATTGGAAGTTGTAGAATTCTCATGGGTAGAATTGAATTGAATTGACTTTATTTCTTACATCCTTTACATATATGAGGAGTAAAAATCTTTAAATTACGTCTCCGTCTAAGTGTGCACTGTGCAATCTATCGCAATTTGTAATAAATAGTATGTACAAAAGGACAGTCAATATAGCATTGAAATACAATTGTATCAGTGTGAATTAATCAGTCTGATGGCCTGGTGGAAGAAGCTGTCCTGGAACCAGTTGGTCCTGGTTTTATGCTGCGGTACCATTTCCTGGATGGTAGCAGCTGGAACAGTTATTGTTTGGGGTGACTCAGGTCCCCAATATCCTTCAGGCCCTTTTTACACACGTGTCTCTGTAAATGTCTTGGATAGTGGGAAGCTCACATCTACAGATGCGCTGGGTTGTCCGCACCACTCTCTGCAGAGTCCTGCGATTGTGGGAAGTATAGTTCCCATACCAGGCAGTAATGCAATCAGTCAAGATGCTCTCTATTATGCTCCTGTAGAAAGTCCTTAGGATTTGTGGACTCATACCAAACTTCTTCAACTGCCTGAGGTGAATGATGTGCTGTTCTGCTTTTTTCACCACACAGCCGGTATGTACAGACCAAGTGAGATCCTCGGTGATGTGTATGCTGAGGAACGTAAAACTGTTCACCCTTTCAATCCCAGATCCATTGCTCTCGATTGGGGTTAGCCTATCTTCACTCTTCCTGTAGTCCACAACCAGCTCCTTTGTTTTTGCGACATTGAGGGAGAGGTTGTTTTCTTGACGACATTGTGTAGGGTGATGACTTCTTTTCTGTAGGCTGCCTCATTATTATTTAAGATAAGGCTAGACAATGTAGTATTGTCAGCAAATTTAATTAGCAGATTGGAGCTGTGAGTGGCAACATAGTCATGGGTATACAGAGAGTAAAGGAGGGGGCTTAGGTCACAGCCCTGAGGGGCACCTATGTTGAGGGTCAGAGGGGCAGAGGTGAGGGAACCCACTTTTAATGCCTGCTGGCGATCTGACAGGAAGTCCAGGATCCAGCTGCACAAGGCAGGATGAAGGCCGAAGTCTCTGAGCTTCTTGTCAAGCCTGGAGGGAACTATGGTGTTGAATACTGAACTGTAGTCCAAGAACAGCATTCTCACCTAAGCATCTTTCTTCTCCAAATGTGTAAGGACGGTGTGTAGAGCAGTAGCTATTGCATCATCTGTCGGTCTGTTGTGTCAGTAGGCAAATTGTAGGGGTCCAGTATGGGTGGTAGCATGCTGCAGATGTAGTTCTTGACCAGTCTCTCAAAACATTTGCTTATTATTGAGAAACTGCAAGGACAAAAAGACTCTGATGGGAGGCTTCCCAACAGCAGCTAGGATGTGTGCTACAAGACATGCCAAAAGGGCAATGTTACAATAGTCATGGAGGATTTCAATATGCAGATAGATTGGGAAAATCAAGTTTGTGCTGGATCCTGAGAGAGGGAACTTGTAGAATGCCCACAAAAAGCCTTTTTAGTGCAGCTTGTGATTGAGCCCACTTGGGGATCAGCTTTTCTGGAGCTGGTGTTGTGTACTGCAATGAATTTCATTAGGAAGCTTAAGGTAAAGGAACCCATTGGAAACAATAATCATAATATGATAGAATTCACCTGCAATTTGAAAAGGAGAAGCTAAAGTCAGATCTAGCAGTATTTCAGTGGAGTAAATGGAATTACAGGGGCATGAGAGAGGAGCTGGCCAAAGTTGGCTGGAAAGGGAACACTGGCAGGGATGATGGCACAGCAGCAATGGCTTGTGTTTCTGGGAGTAATTTGGAAAATGCATGATAGATACATCCCAAAGAAGAAGTGTCCTAAAGGCAGGATGACAGAACCTTGGCTGACGTGGAAAGCCAAAGCCAACATAAAAGCAAAAGTGAGGGCATATAATACAGCAAAAATTAGTGGGATTGGGAAATGTTCAAAAACCAACAGAAGGTGACTAAAAAAGTCAGAAGGGGAGAAAAGATGAAATATGATGGTAAGCTAGCTAACAATATCAAAGAAGATACCAAACATATTTTCAGATATATAAAGAGTAAAAGAGGTACGAGAATATATATTGGACTGGGTGAAAATGATGCTGGAGAGGTAGTAATGGGGACAAGGAAATGGTAGACAAACTGAATAAATATTTTGCATCAGTCTCCACTGTGGAAGACATGAGCATTATGCCAGATGTTTGAGAGTGTCAGGGGGCAGAATTGAGTGTCGTTGCTACTGCTACAGGAAGGAGAAGGTACTTGGGAAGCAGAAAGGTCTGAAAGTAAATAAGTCACCTGGACCAGATGACTACACCACAAGTTTCCGCAATAGTTAGCTGAACAGATTGTGGAGGCATTAGTAATGATCTTTAAAGAATAACTAGTTTCTGGCATGGTTCTGGGGGACTGGAAAATTGCAAATGTCACTCCACTCTTCAAGAAGGGTGGAAGGCAGAAGAAAGGAAATTGTAGACTAGTTAGCCTGACCTCAGTGGTTGGATAGATTTTGTAATCAATTGTTAAGCATGTGGTTTCAGGATATTTAGAGACACATGATAAAATGGCATGGTTTCTTTAAGGAAAAATCTTGCCTGACAAATTATTTGGGGAAATAACAACCAGGATCAGAAGGGTTTTGACAAGGTGCCACACACAAGGCCGCTTAACAAGATAAGAGGCCCATACCAGCATTGATAGAGTATTGGTTGGTTGGCAGGAGGCAACTAATGGGAATAAAGGGAGCCTTTTCTAGTTTGCTGCTGGTAACTAGTGGTGTTCCACAGGAGTTGGTGTTGGGACCAGTTCTTTTTATGTTGTATGTCAATGATTTGGATGACAGAATTGCTGGCTTTGTGTCAAAGTTTGTGGATGATATGAAGATAAGTTGAGGAGCAGGTAGTGTTGAGGGAGGCTGTGGAAGGACTTAGATTAGGAGAATGGGAAAAGAAGTGGCAAAAGGAACATAGTGTCGGATAGTGTAAGGCCATGCACTTTGATAGAAAGAATAAAAACATAGACTATTTTCTAAGCGTGGAGAAAATTCAAAAATCTGATGTGCAAAGGGACTTGCAAGTCCTCATGCAGGATTCACTAAAGATTAATTTTCAGGTTGAGTCAGTGGTGAGGAAGGCAAATGCAGTGTTAGCAATCATTCTGAGCAGATTAAAATATAAAATAAGGATGTAATGCTGAGGCTTTGTAAGATATTGGTGAGGCCCTCTCATATTAGCCCCCCCCCAAGAAAGTGGAGATGGCTGTCCTCTGAGTCTATGCTTCTTATCATCTTATACACCTCCATCAAGTCATCCCTCATCCTCCTTCACTCCAAAGGAAAGACCCCAACTCGCTTTACCTTCATGATCAGATGTGCCTTCTAATCATGATAAATCTCCTATGCACCCACTCTAAAGCCTCCAGTTCCTTCCTATAATGATGCAACTAGAACTGAACACAATACTCCAAGTGAGGTTTCACCTGAGATTCATAGAGCTGCAAGATTACCACTTGAACTCAATCCTCCAGCTAATGAAGGCCAACGTACCATACACCTCCTCAATTACCTTAACAACTCGTGTGGTAACTATGGATATGGACCAGATGTGGTATCATGACCCTTTAATTTGAGCAAGATTTCTGTACTCCCATACTCCTCCTGCAACAGTTGCCAACATCTCATTTTGCTTTCCAAACTGCATGCTCACCTTGCACCTTTTTGCGATTCATATACAAGGACAGTCAAGGACGTCAACACTTTTTAATCAATCATCACTTCAAAACTACACTGCCTTTCTGTTTTTTTTCTATCGTGGTCAACAACCCTGCACTTTTCCACATTATGTTCCATCTGTGTCTCCTTGTCCATTCTATAGCCTGTCTACATCTCCTGAAACCCCTCTGCATCTCCCTCAAGCCACTCTGCTGCTTAACTTTATATCAACTCTCCCTGCAAGTTGTACCTCAGAGTAAACATGTAAAATGGACAAACAAATTGTTTCATTATTAATTCCATTGGCTTGTTTAATTGAGAGCACATGGGGAAAAAACAGATGCAAGTTCATTAATTAAGCCAGGTAATTTTGATTCTGTAGAATAACGTAAAATAATAACTCTCATTAATTCTCTGTCAGCAGCTATTCCCATAACAAATTGCACAGTGAAGCCTGATATCCCTAGATTATTGAGCCACAGTGGGAGAGCAAGTCTTTATTACCCCCCCAATCAAAGGGCTTGCCAGGTAGTGAAGAATACTGAATTTGTGGAATTCGTTGCCACGGATGGCAGTGGAGGCCAACTCATTGGGTATATTTAAAGTGAAGCTTGATAGGTTCTTGATTGGTAAGGGCATCAAAGGTGATGGGGAGAAGGCAGGTGAATGGGGTTGATAGGAATAGTAAATTAGCTATGATGGAATGGTGGAGCAGACTTGCTGGGCCAAATGGCCTGATTTCCTCTCCTATGTCTTATGGATAATCACATCATTTTAGGTCTGGAGTCACATAAGTCTCCCAGGTCTAGAGGTCATTCCTGCCTGTGGCCATTGAACGTGCAGCTCCTCCCGTGGAGGGTCAGACACCCTGAGCCAATAGACTGGTCCTGGACTTATTTTCCATCTGACATAGTTTGCATTTTGGTGTTTGATTGTTGGGTTTTTTTGTATTGCTATATTTACGCTCTATTCTTGGTCAGTGCGGCTGTAACAAAACCAAATTTCCCTCGGGATTAATAAAGTATATCTATCTATCTATAAAGTCTAGGATGAATTGTGAGACCAAATTTCTTCCTCTCCTCCAATTAGATGGCCACCATCAATTATAAAATTGATCCATTAAATTGAATTTGAATTCACTGCTTTGGCAGGATTTGAATGATCATTAATGTAGGTTTCTGGATTCAAATTCTCTCCTCTTGGTCTACCCAACTCCTCCTACACCCAGTCATTTAGCACCCTGTTTCTTTCCCAATCTGCTCATCACCCACACACTCCTTCTGACCAAATCCCCTGAGTTGCCCTATGCACCCTGACACACACTTTTTCTATTTGCCCTTCCCACCTCCTTTATTTGGTCCAGCTTCCTCACCTATCAGCTCTCTGTCTCCTCCATCTCTTACCTCCCAGTTTATGTTGTTGTTCTCACTCTCCCTTCTCCATCTGCCTGTCACCTGGATCCACCTATTGCTTGCCAGCTTGTGCTCCTTCCCTTCCCCTGAGCTTTTTATACTGGCCATCCACCCCTCTATCATTCAGTAATGGTGAAGGGTCTCAACCCAAAATGTCGACTGTCCAGTTCCCTCACCAGGCTGCCTGACCCTCTGAATTTCTCACACAGCTTGTTTTATTTTTCCCCAAATTCCAGCATCTTCAGCTTCTTGTGCCTCCAATGTTCCCCTGCCTCTTATCAGGGAAACGTCTATCAACGACCTGGACGACAATGTGGTAAACTGCATCTGCAAAATCTGTGGATGACACCAACACTGGGGACTTAGTGGACAATGAGGAAGACTATCAAAGCTTGCAACAGGATCTAGAGCAGCTGGGAAAACGGCTCTTTGGTTTTTATAAATCAAAGTATTGAGTACAGGAATTGGGATGTTCAAGCCTTCAAGATTGGTTAATGTCATTTCCAGTGCAGAAGTGTAAAGGAGGATGAAAAATTGTTACTCCTGATTCGATGCAGCACAAAAAAACACAACAAATATACAGTACATACATAAAATAGCTTCTATGCATAAATTGATTGTACAATGATAAAGTGACATTAAGCACAGAAGTGTCTGTACATAAGGTGACTGTCAGGAATGATAAATTAGTGGTGGTGGTCGGTGTGGAGGGGTGGGTGTTGATCAGCCTTACTGCTTGGGGAAAGTAACTTTTTGAGTTGGGTGGTCCTGACATGGATGTTCTTCCTTGATGACAGCAGAACAAACAGTCCATGAGCAGAGTGGGTGGGATCCTTTGTTACTGGGAACCGTCTAATGTCAACAGGTGTTACACATGCAAGTTTTTAATTTTTCTTCTTGCTACTGTGTTAGAATCCTGGAACTCTAACCCTATCGGACATCTGAACTCTTTCACACCCTCTTTACAGTGGCATTCGTTCTCACATTCCTTCATATTTCACTACTCTGTATCATTGCGTTGTTTAGCACTTGCCACTGTGTTTATTGTTGTATTTACCATTACCATATATGAGATTTTTATTTTTTATTTTATGTTTTACTTAGAGCTACAGCATGGAACTGGCTCTTCTGGCCTAAAGAGTCAGGCTGCTCTGCAACCCACCTACTTTAACACTAGCCTAATCACAGGACAATAATCGTTGGGTCATTGCACTGTGGGAAGAAATCAGAACACCCCTTACAAATGGCACTGGAATTGAACTCCAAACTCCAACGCCCCAAGCTGTAATAGCATTGTGCTAATGGCTACGCTACTGTGGCACCCACACAGATTAATATGTTCACAGCTATTCCATACGATGGTCACCAGCGGGGGTCTTGACTTGGACACGTATGGTCCTGATGAAGGGTCTCAGCCCTCCATAGATGCTGCCAGACCTGTTGACTTCCTCTGGCACATTGTGTGTGTTCCTCAGCAGGTCCAAAACCTACAGAATCTTTTGTATCCATGTACAGTACAGAGTGTATATGCAGATATGGTAAGGTAATTACAAAATCCAAATACAGCAATCCCCATGAGGTCACTAGGATTTAGGAGCAATGAACTCTATGAAATTCTGGTATCTGACTGTCTACTGCACAATGAACTAATTGTCTTGAAAGACTGAGTGGTCCACACAGTCTTTTATGTAACACATTAAACTGTGCTTAGTTCCCTTTCTTTTGTACAATAGTGTGCTGCCAGACAATACAAGGACCATTTAGCGGCTGAGGCAGTATCTCTGGGGAAGACGTGGTTCATGTTAACCTTTTGTTAGAAGCAAAAATTGTTAGTGATGAGCCATGATTAACTGAGGAAAGAATGAAGTGGAAAGTTTGTGCTGAGAGAAAAAGTTAGATAACAAAGGATCAGTCCTGGGATCTCTGCTTGCATTATAGAGTGATAATAAACCATCGCACAGAAACAGCTTCTTTGACCTATCTAGTCTGTGCCAATCTATTTTTCCAGCTAATCCCAGACCAGATCTGCACCTGGACCACATCCCTCCATACCCCTCTCATCCATGTACCTATTCAATCCTCTCCTAAATGTTATAATTCAACCCCATCCACCACTCCTGCTGGCAGCTCGTTTCACGTTCGCACCGCACACTAAGTGAAGAAGTTCCCGCTCAAGTTCTTTCACCTTTCACCCTAAACCTATGACCTCTAGTCCAGTCTCATCCAACTTGAGGGGGAGAAAACATGCTTGCATTTTCCCTATCTCTTTCTCTCATAATTTTGAATACTTATAAGTTCTCCCCTCTTTCTCCTGTGCTCCAGCGAATAAAGTCTTAACCTAGTCAACCTATTCCAATAACTCAGGGCCTCAATTAGTGGCAACATCCTTTTAAATTTTGTCTGTACCCTTTCAAACTTATTGATATTTTCCTTTCCATAAATTATTGCAATGAAACTGCATGTGGGCTGATCTGCAAGTTTGCAGAGGATACAAAAATTGGCGGTGTAGTTCACAGTGAGGGAGGTTAGCAAAAGATTCAGCAGGATATAGACCCATTTGAAATATGGTCAGACAAATAGAACAGTTTAATGCAGACTAATGTGAAGTTTTGTACTTTGGGAGGTCAAATATGGGAGGAAAATATACAGTAAGTGGCAGGAACTTTAGAAGCATTGCTCCACAGAGAAATCTTGGGGTACAAGTTCATAGCTCTCTAAAAATATAAAGAGGTATCCATCATCAAGGAACCCCATCATCCAAACCATACCCTCTTTTCACTGCTGCCATCAGAAAGGAGGTACAGGAGCCTCACAGAACCCATGCCACCAGGTTCAGGAACGGTTATTACCCTTCAACCATCAGACTCTTGAACTAAAGGGGATAACTTCATGGAAATTCACCCACCCCAATGCCAACTTATTCCCACAATCTATGGAATCACTTTCAAGGATCTTCATAACATGTTCTTGTTATTTGTTGGTTTTTATTTATTATCATTATTTCATTTTTTTCATTTTTGAATATGCAGTTTGTCATCTTTTGCACATTGGTTGTTTGTCTTTGTCATGTGCAGTGTTTCATTGATTCTATTGTATCTCTTTGAACTTATTGTGAATGCCCACAAGAAAATGAATCTAACAGTAGTAAGTGGTGATATGTATGTGATTTGATAACACATTTACTTTAAAGTTTGAAGTTGGCAATGCAAGTAGATAGGGTGGTATACAATGCATACTGCATTTTTAATGGTTCAGAGTGTTATGTATAAAAGTTGGGAGGTTGTGTGGCTGCTGAATAAAACTTTATTGAGGCCCTACTTGGAGACTTGTGTGTGGTTTTAGTCACCCGCTTTACAGGACGGATGTGGAGGCTGTGGAAAGGTGCAGAAGAGCTTCACCAGGATGTTGCCTGGATTAGAGAGTAAAAGAAGAGGTTGGGCAAACATGCAAGGATTTCTCTGGATCAGTGGAGACTGTGGGGTCACCCGGTTGCAGTTTACAAAATTATGAGAAACATATTGTTGGATCCTGGTGTTTTGAGCTGAGGTTGCTTACCATCATTTAGTAAACGTTACAAAAACAAAGAAGAAATGAGGAAAAGAAACATGAGGGGAGAGAGACAGAAATCCTAGTGGCAGAAAAAATAACAAAGAAGAAAGAGAGACAAAGAGAAAAGAGACCAATCTAATATAGCTTGGTCCTGTTATACCAGTTTAATTCCACTGAATTTCCATGGATAACAATTAAGCAATAAATTAGCTCCTATTCAAGTAACACAATTACCCACACACTGAACAATTACAGGTGTATATTAGTGATTACATAAAAATACTAACAAGCAGAAAAGTAAAATAACAATTATACAGTCCAATCTAACAGAATGGACGTTGCATGTGGTCTTTCTCTGTGTTTCTTGTATTTACCGAGAATGCCCTCAATAAAGTGAATCTCAGGTTTGTATATGGTGACATATACTGTATGCACTTTAGAACATAGGCTAGTACAGCACAGTACAGGTCCTTCGGCCCACAATGTTGAGCCGACCCTTAAATCCTGCCTACCATATAACCCCCACCTTAAATTCCTCCATATATCTGTCTAATAGTCTCTTAAATTTCACCACTGTACCTGCTTCCACCACTGACTCAGGCAGTGCATTCCATGCACCAACCATTCTCTGAGTAAAAAATCTTCCTCTAATATTCCCCTTGAACTTCCCACCCCTTACCTTAAAGCCATGTCCTCTTGTATTGAGCAGAGGTGCCCTGGGGAAGAGGTGCTGGCTGTCCACTCTATCTATTCCTCTTAATATCTTGTATACCTCTATCATGTCACCTCTCATCCTCCTTCTCTCCAAAGAGTAAAGCCCTAGCTTCCTTAATCTCTGATCATAATGCATACTCTCTAAACCGGGCAGCATCCTGGTAAATCTCCCCTGTACCCTTTCCTATGCTTCCACATCCTTCCTATAGTGAGGCGACCAGAACTGGACACAGTACTCCAAGTGTGGCCTAACCAGAGTTTTATAGAGCTGCATCATTACCTCATGACTCTTAAACTTTATCCCTCGACTTATGAAAGCTAACATCCCATAAGCTTTCTTAACTACTCTATCTACCTGTGAGGCAACTTTCAAGGATCTGTGGACATGTACCCCAGATCCCTCTGCTCCTCCACACTACCAAATATCCTGCATTTACTTTGTACTCTGCCTTGGAGTTTGTCCTTCCAAAGTGTACCACCTCACACTTCTCTGGGTTGAACTCCATCTGCCACTTCTTAGCCAATATTCTGCATCCTATCAATCTCTCTGCAGTCTTCGACAATCTTCTACACTATCACAACACCACCAACCTTTGTGTCATCTGCAAACTTGCCAACCCACCCTTCTACCTTCACATCCAGGTTGTTAATAAAAATCACGAAAAGTAGAGGCCCCAGAACCAATCCTTGTGGGACACCACTAGTGACAACCTCCAATCCGAATGTACTCCCTCCACTATGACCCTCGGCTTTCTGCAGGCAAGCCGTTTCTGAATCCACCTGGCCAAGCTTCCCTGGATCCCATGCCTTCTGACTTTCTGAATAAGCCTACCATGTGGAACCTTGTCAAATGCCTTCATAAAATGCATGTAGATCACATCCACTGCACTACCTTCATCTATATACCTGGTCACCTCCTCAAAGAACTCTATCAGGCTTGTTAGACACGATCTGCCCTTCACAAAGCCATGCTGACTGTCCCTGATCAGACCATGATTCTCTAAATGCCCAGAGATCCTATCTTTAAGAATCTTTTCCAACAGCTTTCCCACCCCAGACGTAAGGCTCACTGGTCTATAATTAACCGGATTATCCCTACTACCTTTTTTGAACAAGGGGACAACATTCACCTCCCTCCAATCCTCCGGTACCATTCCCGTGGAAAACGAGGACATAAAGATCCTAGCCAGAGGCTCAGCAATCTTTTCCCTTGCCTCGTGGAGCAGCCTGGGGATTATTCTGTCAGGCCCTGGGGACTTATCTGTCCTAATGTATTTTAACAACTCCAACACCTCCTCTCCCTTAATATCAACATGCTCCAGAACATCAACCTCGCTCATATTGTCCTCACCATCATCAAGTTCCCTCTCATTGGTGAATACTGAAGAAAAGTATTCACTGAGGACCTCGCTCACTTCTACAGCCTCCAGGCACATCTTCCCACCTTTATCTCTAATTGGTCCTACCTTCACCCCTGTCATCCTTTTGTTCTTCACATAATTGAAGAATGCCTTGGAGTTTTCCTTTACCCTACTCGCCAAGGCCTTCTCATACCCACTTCTTGCTCTCCTCAGCCCCTCCTTAAGCTACACACATAAAAGTTGCTGGTGAACGCAGCAGGCCAGGCAGCATCTCTAGGAAGAGGTGCAGTCCACGTTTCAGGCCGAGACCCTCCTTTAACTCCTTTCTTGCTGCCCTATATTCCTCAATAGACCCATCTGAACTTCCTGAACCTCATGTATGCTGCCTTCTTCTACCTGACTAGATTTTGCACCTCACTTGTCACCCATGGTTCCTTCACCCTACCATTCTTTATCTTCCTCACTGGAGCAAATTTATCCCTAACATCCCGCAAGAGATCTCTAAACATCGACCACATGTCCATAGTATATTTCCCTGCAAAAACGTCATCCCAATTCACACCCACAAGCTCCAGCCCTATAGCCTCATAATTTGCCCTTCCCCAATTGAAAATTTTTCTGTTCTCTCTGATTCTATCCTTTTCCATGATAATGCTAAAGGCCAGGGAGCGGTGGTCACTGTCCCCCAGATGCTCACCCACTGAGAGATCTGTGATAATAAATACATTGGTAACAAATTTACATTGAACTTTTAGCTTTGTCTCTGACCCTCTGGAGGCCTAACCAAAGAGTTACACTGTGACTCCACATGAATACTCGTCCACAACAGCACACTTTCTGCCTCCTCCAAGGGGCAATCACTGTGCAATCCCTCTCCTATCAATGAGAATCGCCCTCCCAGCCTTCTAGTAATTCCCACTCTCTCCTCTCTCTGGCTTCTTCATCTTACCTCTGTTGCCTGGAAGACGGGTTTGGCTTAATCTGTCAATTTGTTTCCCTTAGAATGTGGCAATTTCTAATTGAACATCAATGTGTGCTAGATGGAGAGAGTCAATCAGATGCTCCTCACTCTCTGAGTACACCCTAGAAACGGCTATCCCTAACTTCGTCTCACAGCCTGCTGCCATGTGTCGTCATGGAGAGGTAAACTTCCCTTTGTGAGCTCAGTGGAGGGGGGTGTGGGAGGTTGGCTTGTGAGGGGGAGGGAGGGGATTGAGGTAGTAGTCCCAGCACCTCTCTCTCCTCTTAAAACATGGCGTGGATTTGCCTTTTGCTCCCCGACCACATCCCCATCCCCTCCCTATGTTGTCCACACCACAGCACGGGCCAAGGTATGTCATTCTCTCTTCTCCCAGCTCCCATACTACATATATGTCACCATATACAACCCTGAGATTCACTTACTTGGAGGCATACTCAGTAAATCCAATAACCATAATAGAATCAATGAAAGATTACACTCAACAGGGCAAACAACCAGCATGCATAAGACAACAAGCTGTGCAAATACAAAAAAAACCAAAGAAATAAATATCAAGAACATGAGATGAAGAGTACTTGAAAATGAGTCCATTGGTTGTGGGAACGTTTCAATGATGTGGTGAGTGAGTTATCCCCACTGGTCCAACAGCCTGATAGGTGAATGGTAATAACTGTTCCTGAACCTGGTGGTGTGAGTCCTGAGACTCCTGTACCTTCCTTCTGATGGCAGCAGTGAGAAGAGAGCATGACCTGGGCGGTGGGTTCCCTGATGATGTTTGTTGATTTCCTGTGACTATGCTCTGTGTAAATCTGCTCAATAGTGAGGATGTCTTTTCCCGTGATGGACTGGGCCATATCCTCTACTTTTTGTGCAATTTTCAGGTCCTGTTGCAGCCAGTCAGTATACTCTCCACTACACATCTATAGGCCTGTACTCACTGGAATTTAGAAATATGAGGGGTGATTTTGTTGAAACCTATTGAATATTTAAAGGGCTAGTTCGAGCAGATGTGGAGAGGATGTTTCCTATAGTAGGGGAGTCTAGGACAGAGGGCACAGCCTCTGAATAGCAGGAAGTCCTTTTACAACAAATGAGGAGGAATTTCTTTAGCCAGAGGGTGGTTAATCTGTGGAATTCATTGCCACAGATGGCTGAGGAGGCTAAGTCACTGGGTGTATTTAAAATGGAGTTTGATAGCTTCTTGATCGGTAAGGGTGTCAAACGTTAGGGGGAGAAAGCAGGAAAGTGGTTTTGAGAGAAATAATAAATCAGCCATGGTAAAATGGCAGAGCTGACTCAATTAGCTGAATGGCCAGATTCTGTTCCTATGGCTTGTGCTCTCATTCCCTAAAGTGAGGCAGTGGATGAGTCCGCTATATTGATTGGTATGGAGTCACAATACCTTCTCCAAAAGTCAAAACTAAATGAACTTTACCACAATCTTGTTGCCCTCTGTAACTTCTAGTGTCAGCTTTTTAAAATTCCAGGGATATTTGAATTATATAATTTTAATTCCCTTGCCACTGGTGGGATTTGAACTTAATCTGGATCACCTGTTCAATCCACTAAATGCAAGTCCAGTACCATAGCCAGACTGGTAAAATGGAAATGGTTTGTGAGGTTCCTTCAGAGTGAAGCAGGCATAATGCAGAAACAGGCCCTTCAGCCCACCCTGTCCATACTGACCATTGTACCTCTCTGTACACTAATCCTATTTTCCAGCCTCTATACAGTCTGAAGCTCATCTAGTTACTTCTCAAGTGTTGTGAGCGTATCTATCTCCACCACCCAATCACTCTTACCCCTTACCTTCAAACGATGTCCTGTGCCTTGAGCAAATGTTTCCTATTATCTAGCCAGTATATCAGAATCTGTTTTATTATCTCTGAATGATCAGGATTGGGTTTATTTAAAGCCGAAGTTCATATGATCTTCAGTAAGGGCTTCAAACGTTACGGGAGAAGGCAGAAGAATGGTGTTGAAGAATTTGTGAGGGATAATAAATCAGCCATGATGGAATAGCAGAGCAGATTTGGACCGAGTGGCCTAATCTGCTATCTGTCTTATCCTCTTGTATGTTATGAAGATTGTTATTTTGAAACAGCATTATAGTCCAATACATAAAAACTACTCCAGGTTACAGAAGTAAACAGTACGTGGCAGGGAAGTGCAGTGAAAGGGAAGGAAGCAGATTTGGGATGGTTGGTGGGGGAGGCACTGGACATGAGGAACCATCTCTTTTCCCGAAGGGAGTGATCAGGATTTGGGCTGCGTACAGAAGTTTGCAAAAGGAGAGATCGTAGAGAAGTATACAAAATAATAAATATGATTCTGAGACTGCTGCTTCATACAGGTTCCACTCGGACAGCTGTTAGACTTATTGCTGCATTCACGTGAAATTTGTATTTCCCGGATTAAGAGAAGGATCTGAAATGTTAACTCTGCATGTCACTGTCTGACCTGCTGAGTGTTTCTAACATTTGCTGTTTATGATCCCAACCTATGCTTGTGGTCAATTTGCCATAATTAATCATGAGCGCCATAAACACACCGTATCTACTTTGTCAGGTTGCCACTGAAAAGCCTCAGTGACTTCAGTATTTTTGATGGCTGTGATTCCTTGCCATTCCATCACTGCAGTCTCAAGGAAAATCTAGTGCAGAATGCACGGACTGAAGTCATGAGTAACTCATACAAAATGTGTGTCGTTTATTCAAGGGTCTTTCTCTGTTGCTTCTGGAACTTCTTTGCTGCCATTAGCCACATAACATACTCCATAAAAGAACGTTAGCTTCAGAACTGTTTACGATTATATTCCATATACTAAGTCCTTTTAAAAACAAACTTACCTGCAAATCATTTTAGAAGTTTTCCCTTCACACCTTAAAGCGCTGTCCTGTAATATCTGACATTTCTACCTTCTATTATTTGCATTTAGCAGTGTTCCACAGACAGTAAATAAATGATGATCAGATTTACTCTTGTTGCCAAGAATAAACAAAAACATTTGTTTTGTTGTTTTCCATAATGTGTGAATGGTTTTTATCTGGTCTTGGTATAAGTGGCCTTGGATTAACGTCCTATGGGACAGATAGCATTCCTAACTATGCATTCACTGCATTGAATTGTTCAGCTAGATTATAAACTCGAAGCTACTCTAAGACGTTTGTCAAAGTCAAGGTAAATTTATTAACAAAGTGTGTATATGTCACCATAAACTACCTTTGAGATTCATTTTCATGCAGGCATTTACAGGAAAGTAAAGAACTACAACAGAATTTATTTAAAAACTATCCATAAAAACTGATAAACCAACAATTTAAAAAGAAGACAATTTATGCAAAAAATATTAATGAAAACATGAGTTGTGGAGTCCCTGGGGGTGGGTTTTTGATATTCTTCTCTACACCTTGTGGTGCATTGGGTGGAAAACTTGCCAGTTCTATAGCATTTTGTCTGTTGGCCTATTTGCTAGTTCAATGCTCAACCCAGCATGGATAGGGAGCATGCAAGGAGCCGGCCGGATTCAAACCCGTGACCACTTGCCTTCAAAGTCTGGTGCTGATGCCACAACACTACAAGCCAACTTGGGGGGAGTGGTGAGCCTGTGGGTTGTAGATTCAGTTCAGGGTTGTGGGTGGAGTTGTCCACACCAGCTTAGGGTAATAACTGAGTAATGACGTTAATTATTAATTAATAATTAACATTACTACTCAACCTGAAAAAGATTTGAATGCAAGTCTGTGCTTTCTGGCAGAGGGTTCTGGGGCCTTGATGAGAAACTATATGCTGCTGAAGTGCATGGAGGAGTTAGTGTTAGTGGAATTGTGAACACCTTGTCTTGAAGTATGGATGCTTCACTTTATATTTGGCAGTTACCAAAGGTTCATGATAGGCAAATGGGACATCAGTGTTCTCCTCAGTTGAATCATAGACAGACCTGTTCAAGTTTTAAGAGTGCACATGGCATTAGGATGAACATTGTCATTGTTTTATCTCATTCTAACTCAATGCTCTGTGGAATGATCTGATCTGTGTAAACAGTATGCAAGGCAAGCTTTTCACTCTTTCGTGGTACTTGTGACAATGATAAACCAATACATCCGTAAACTTCAGATTTATCAGATAAACATCAGAGAAATGGACAATTTTGGAGTCAGCTATGTTACATCAATTAGATTAAAATTAGACAGCGTGGAAACGGGTAGCCCGCTGTGCAATTTAAGATAATATTTACAGCAGTCACTTCATTTGGATCAAATAATCCATGCTAAAATTGGCTTGTGGAGAGCACTTTCACTAGAAGGGACACCATGCAACGGTTCTAATGAAAGAAATGTTCATTAGAAGAGGTGCATGAGAAATTGTTCCTGCTTCAATCTATTGGATGAGAAATAGACAATCTAAAAGCACACTAAGCAATTGTGTCTATGTTATTAGTACAATAAATATTTATTTTACTGTATTTTACTGGTCATAAATCTGTTATTTACAGATGTATTGGCTTATCATTGTCACAAGTACCAAGATAGAGTGAAAAGCTTGTCTTGCATACTGGTTATACAGATCAGATCATTCCACAGGGCATTTAGAATGAGATAAAACAATGACAATGTAGACTGGAGTATGAAAGCTACTGGGGGAGTACAGTGCTGGTGGGCAATAGGGTACAGTATCATGGCAAGGTAGATTGTGAGGCCAAGGATCCATCTTGTACAAGAGGTCTGTTCAAAAGTCTGATCGCAGAGAAGCTCATTCTCATCCTCATGTGAGACATTCACATATTATCCCCATTCATGCACAAAACTCCCAAAACAGCTGTGTTTTGTGCTCCAAATTGAGTTTATTTTCTTTTGCTGACTCTAGTGGCAAGTGTTATTGAAAACTTTAAATTGCTTTCAAAGAGTGTTAAACATCAGCAACTGCATGTTCAGCTTCACCATGGACAGTCCCAAGACTGGCTGTGAAAGGAGGGAGGCGGGCATGAAGCGAGCAACCACATCCACAGCTACAGAAACACCAAAGAAGCTCCAAGGACTTCATCCCTAGGAGAGGAAGGATCTTTACCTGGATTGGCTACACCTGGGGACCATTTGAAAGACTGGCCCAGAACAGAGGACGTTGATGCACTGCTGTTGGTGGCCTATTCCCCAGTAGGGGTGATGGACTTTAAGTAAAGTAACTGTATGGTCTTCTACAGACTATAAAGAATAGAGCATAGCACCTTCTAAATGATAGACAATTAACCATTGGAAGTCTGACCAGGCTTGGGATGCATGCTTTTCGAAAGCTATGGGTAGGTAAAGACATCAATCATGAAAGTTAATGGAAATTTTGGTCTTTATACCTGGAGTATAAAGGATTCTACTTTGCACAACACCAGTGCAAAGCTTTAGTTCGACCAAGATGGTTAACTATAAAGGAGGGTCCAGTACAGTGGCCTGGTACAGCCTCAGAATACAAGGACTTCTCTTTGGAACAGAGCTGAGGAGGAATTCCTTTAGCCAGAGGGTAGTGGATCTGTGGAATTTATTGCTATGGAGTCCAATTCATTGGATATTTTTAAAGCTGAGATTGATAAGTTTTTGATTAGTAAAGGTGTCAAAGGTGATGGGGAGAAGACAAGAGAGTGGCGTTGAGAGGGATAATAAATCAGCCATGATGGAATGGCAGAGCAGGCATGATGGGTCGATTGGACTAATTCTGCCCCTATGTCTTACGGTGTTATAGACAGAGTAAATCCACGCAGGCTTTTTCCCTGTGGTTGAGTGATGTTAGAACTAGAGGTCACAGGTGAAGGTTGAAATGTAAAATATTTAAGGAGGAATTGATGGGGATCACCACTCAGAGGGTGGTGCGAGTGTGGAATGTGTGCCAGTGGAATTGGTGAATGCAGATTCATCTGCAACATTTAGAACTTTGGATAGGTACAGGGATGAGAGAGGTATGGGTTTCAATAGGTACATTTAATGTCAGAGAAATGTATACTATACACGTCCTGAAATACATATTGGGCTATGGTCTGAGTGCAGGTCTAGTCTGAGACTAGACAGTAAAACAGGTCAGCACAGACTTGATGGGCCAAAGGGCCTGTTTCTGTGCTGAGATGCTCTATGACAATATCACAATTAACAGTGGTCCCTGTGTTGATCCTTTGTTATTTAATCTCCCTCTCAGCACAAATTTTCCATTTTGTTCTTTCCACTGTTAATCATTTTTCATCATTAACACTTTCTGGTTCTGACAAAAGTTCAAAACAGATTTATTATCTAAGTACGTATGTCACCCTGCGATTGAGTTTCTTGCAGGCATTCACAATGGAATGGAAATACAATAGAATCAATGAAAAACTACACACAAACTGAAAAACAACCAGTGTGCAAAAACAAGACCATCTGTGCAAAAAATAATAGTAACAACAATCATAATAAATAAGTAAACAAGTAATATCGAGAACATGAGTTGTAGAGCCCTTGAAAGTGAGTCCATAGGTTGTGGAATCAGTTTAGAGTTGAGTTGAGTGAAGTCATCCGTAATGGTTCAAGAGCCTGATGGCTGAGGGGTAATAATTGTCCCTGAACCTGGTGGTGTGGGACCTAAGACTCCTGTATCTCCTTCCCGATGGCAGCAATGAGAAGAGCTCATGACCTGGATGGTGGGAATCCTTGATGAAGAATGCTGCTTTCTTGAGTCAGCACCCCTTGTAGATGTGCTTAATGGTGGGAGGGCTTTGCTTGTGATGGACTAGACTGTGCCCAGTACATTTTGTAGTAATTTTTGTTAATGGGCATTTGGTGTTTCCATACCAGGCCTTGATGCAACTGTTCAGGAAACTCCCCACTGTGCATCTATAGAAGTTTGTCAAAGTTTATCATGAACTATGTTAAAACTTTACCATGTTCTGTCATGAGACATGACAAGAGGTAAAAATGAACCACGTCCTCCCCCAGAGATGCTGCCTCAGCTGCTGACTGGTTCCTGCATTGTCTGACACATGGAGGTTTACCAGGATGCTGCATGAATTATACAGCAGGTCTTATGAGGAGAGATCAAGTAAGGTAGGACTTTTCTCTTTGAAGTAAAGAAGGATGGGAGGTGATTTGATGGAGGTGCACAAGTTGAATGGAGCCATTAATAGAGCGGGACAGCCAGAGACATTTCCCGGGGGTAATGGCTAATATGAAAGAGCATAATTTTAAGGTGATCAGAGGAAATTATAGCAGCTCATCAAGGTAGGAATTTTACGCAGAGTGGTAAATACATAGAATGCACTGCCAGGGGTAGATACTTTACAAACATTCATGTGACTCTTGGGTAGGTGCATGGATGAAGGGGAAAGAGTGAGCTATGTGGGAGGGAAGGGTTAGATTGAACTTGGAGTAGGTAAAATGGTCGTGGGCTGAAGGATCTGCACTGGGCTCTACTGTTCTATGTTCTAAAAGAAAGTTGAGAATGAAGCACAGTTTAACACTTTGCAAAAATGGGTGTGTAGACTAGTCTTGCTTTATAGACAATTAGTTCATTGTTCAGTAGACAGACACTGTTCTGCTGACAGAATTGCATTTTATTCATTGATCCTAAAACCCAGTGTTCTCAATGATGAACACTGTGTTTGGCATAAGAGACTGCAGATGCTGGAGTCTGGAGCAAAAAAAAGACAAGCTGCCTGAGGAACTCAGAGGGTCAGGCAGCATCTGGGGAGGGAACTGAACAATTAATTTTTCTGGCTGAGACCCTTCTTCTGGACATTGATTGGGGTGGGGAGGGTGTTGGTCAGTATCAAGAGGTGAGGGGAAGTGGGGGAGCAAGAGCTGGCAAGTGGTAAGTGGATCCAGGTGAGGAGTGGTAAGGAGGAGGGAGGAGTGGAAATAACAATCGAAGTTGGGAGGTGATGGGTGACAGAGGGCCAATAATGGAGTGTAACAGGAAAGGAAGGTGGAGCAGGGAACCAAATGAATGAGGTGGGGAAGGGAAATGGAAACAGTGTGGGTCAGGCCATGTGGGGCAACTAAGGGGACCCAGAGAGAAGGAGTGTGTGGGTGATGGATGGATGGGCAGATTGGGAAAGAAACAGGGTGCTAGGGGGCTGGGTGTAGGATGAGCTGGGTGCACCAGGATGAGTGACTTGGAATCTAGAAGCCTACAATAATAATTAAGTTCAAATCCTGCCAAAGCAGTCAATTTAAATTCAATTAAATAAAGCAATTTTAAAATTGATGGTGGCCATCTGTTTAGCTCATGGCCATTAGAGATAGAAATGATCTCTCAATTCATCCTAGACTTTATGTGACTCCAGACCAAAAACGATGTGCTTCTCACGTCATGACCTAGCAAGCCCCTTGATTAAGAGACAATTACAGCTTGCTCGCCCAGTAATGCCCAACACAATGTGGCTCGGTAAACTAGACATATTGGGTTTTACCATGCACTTCATTAACAAAATGGCTACTGACAGAATTAAGGAGAGTTATTTTTTTATGCTATCATACCCAACTGAATTAATAAACTTCCATCTGTTTTTTGTCTCCATAGGCTCTCAATTAAACAAGCCAATGGAAGTAATAATGAAGCAATTTGTACAACATATACACTCTGAGGGACAATTTGCAAGGAGAGTTAAGTAGCAGTGTGGCTTGAGGGAGACACAGTGACTTCCGGGGACATGAGCAGGCTAAGGGAATGGGCAAAGGCAGGCGGATGGAATGGAATGTGGGAAAATGCAGGGTTATTGACCGTGATGGCCAAAAATGGAAAGTCATTGCTGTCCTGAAGTGGCGATAGATTAAAAGGTGTTGATGTTCAGAGGGACTTGACTGTCCTTGTATATGAACCACTAAAAGTAAAGATGCAGGGTGAGCATGCAGCTTGGAAAGCAAAATGAGATGTTGGCACTTATTGCAGAAGGAATTAAATATGGGAGTAGAGAAATCTTGCTTGAATTGAAGGGCCATTATACCATATTTGTTCTAAATCCATAGCCGCCACACAAGTTGGTAAGGCGATTGAGAAGGTGTATGGTACGTTGGCCTCCATTCATTGGGGGATTGAGTTCAAGTGGTAATTTTGCAGCTCTATAAAGCTCAGGTGAAACCTCACCTGGAGTATTGTGCTCAGTTCTAGTTGCCTCCTTATAGGAAAGATCTGGGGTCCTTAGAGTGGGTGGGGGTAGGAGATTTATCATGATGCTGTCTGGTTTAGAGGGCATGTCTTATGAGGAAAGGTAAAGCGAGTCAGGGTTTTTCCTTTGGAGTGAAGGAGGATAGGAGATGACTTGATAGAGGTGTATAAGATGGTAAAAAGCATAGATTGAAAGAACAGCCATCTCCTCTTTCCAGGGGCATAATTTAAAGTGATTGGAGGAAATTATAGGGGGATGTCCGAGATAGGTAAGAAAAATGTGGGAGGGAATAGTGAGATTGATCATGGATAAGGTTAAGAGTTTGAAGCAACATGGTGACTGAAGGCCCTGTACTGTGCTGTACTGCTCTATATCAGGGTGTCAGTTTCTGGGCAGTGGGATAATTTTATAGAGTCATCGAGCAGTATAGGAATAGGCCCTTGGCTGATCTAGTCCATGCCAAAACCACTTAAGCTACCTACTCTCATCAACCCATTTCCTCTCTTGCATCTGTTGTTCTCTTTAGTGGACACTCAGCCTCACATGTCTGATAACACATCCAGTCCACATCCACAGATCCCTCAAAGTTGCCACTCTAATTGATACAGGTGTTGAGAAGGCATTGGGAGTGTTGGCCTTCATTGGTCACGAGGCCAATTCAAGAGCCAAGATGTAATGTTAGCGATCTTTCAAGTCCTGTTTAAACCACACTTGGAGTACTGTGTTCAGTTCTGGTCACCTCATTGTAGGAAGGATTTGAAGGCTTTAGTGTGGGTGCAGAAGAGATTTGCAGGATGCTGTCTGGATTAGAGGGCTACGGTAGGAAACTTTGTCACATGGTGTGAGCAGAATTATCTGCAGCTTAATGTGAAAAAGACTAAGGAGCTGGTGGTAGACCTGAGGAGAGCTAAGGTACAGGTGACCCCTGTTTCCATCCAGGGGGTCAGTGTGGACATGGTGGAAGATTACAAATACCTGGGGATACGAATTGACAATAAACTGGACTGGTCAAAGAACACTGAGGCTGTCTACAAGAAGGGTCAGAGCCGTCTCTATTTCCTGAGGAGACTGAGGTCCTTTAACATCTGCCAGATGATGCTGAGGATGTTCTACGAGTCTGTGGTGGCCAGTGCTATCATGTTTGCTGTTGTGTGCTGGGGCAGCAGGCTGAGGGTAGCAGACACTAACAGAATCAACAAACTCATTCGTAAGGCCAATGATGTTGTGGGGATGGAACTGGACTATCTGACGGTGGTGTCTGAAAAGAGGATGCTGTCTAAGTTGCATGCCATCTTGGTCAATGTCTCCCATCCACTACATAATGTACTGGGTGGGCACAGGAGTACATTCAGCCAGAGACTCATTCCACCGAGCTGCAACACAGAGCGTCACAGGAAGTCATTCCTGCCTGTGGCCATCAAACTTTACAACTCCTCCCTGGTCCAGCCTATTGGCTCAGGGTGTCTGACCTTCCCTGGTCCTGGACTTATTTCATAATTTACTGGCATAATCTACATATTACTATTTAACTATTTAAGGTTCTATTACTATTTATTATTTATGGTGCAACTGTAACGAAAACCAATTTCCCCTGGGATCAATAAAGTATGACTATGACTATAATGAGAAAAGGTAGAGCAAGATAGGGCTTTTTTCTTTGGAGCGAAAGAGGGTGGGAGGTGATTTGATTGAGGTGTATCATATGATTAAAAAGCATAGATCAAGCAGACAGCTATCTCCTCTTTTCCAGAGCAGAAATGCCTAATATGCGAGGGCATAATTTTAAAGAGACTAGAGGAAAGTCTAGGGGGGGATGTCAGAGGTAAATTTTTCCTCACACAGAGTGCGGTAAGTCCATGGAACTCACTGTCAGGGGTGGTGCTAGAGGCAGAGACATTAGGGACATTTAAGAAGCTCTTATTACGCACATGGATGAATGAAAAATGGAGGTCAGCTCAGAGGGAGGGAGCAAGAAGCAATGGAGTGCCATAGGAATGAAGGGTAGAAGGTGGGAGCACTGCAAAAGGAACTGAATGAAGGAAGGGGTGCTCTGACGGGGACAGGAAAGTTACAAGCCCACTCAACTCTGATACAAGGTAGGATCATTGGTTGCAACCAATCACTTTATTGTTTTATACAGGAGATCTCTCCTCTCTCCAATCCACCTTCCTGATACTTCTCCTCTTTCCCACCCCCTCCTGCACCCTCTCCCCTTCCATTCTCCTTCCCACTACCATCCCCTTTCTATCCCTACTATATCCCCCTCTCCCCCGTCTATCATCACTATCACTCCTGCTCCTCTCTCCATCCCCGGTTCCAGCTCCTACCCACCCACTTCCTTAAAACGCACACTACGAATCGAGATATTGAAGGAGCCTTGTATTAGGCCATGGACTCGGCTGACCGTGGTCTGAGATGGGGCCTGATACTGATGCTTCACTTCTGGTCCCACAACTTGCCTCTTCAATCTGTGCAACAGCCCTCTCATGACCTGACCCCATGGGGCATACTGCTCTTGGTGACTTGCCAGGGGGATGTGGACTTTAGCCGGTGCTCCCTCAGCAGCCACCTTTACGCAACTACGTCTCTAGTGAGATAGAAGGCAGCCAGTATTGTAGATTGGTGCAGGGCACGAATGGCAGCTGACCGTCCCGGAGTGGGAGGGAGGAGAGGCCTGTCCTTTTTGCAGCCGTCTCGGAGGCTGCCTCTGCCACTCAAATCCTTGGGAGGCACATGGCCCAAATCCTTTGCCCTATCTCGTTTGGTGCCCAACGAGCCTCCTTCCACCCTCTGCTTGGCCTGGGATGGGATTCAGCCTCCTGTCCCTCTCCCTCCTACCTTGATGAGATAGCTCCCATTAGACAGAAGGAGCCAATGACCAGTTGCAATGAAGATGGCGGCCAGGAACTCCAGTGGGATGTGTGTGTGTGTGGTCACAGTAGAAGTTGGTGAGTGTAAGGGGAAGCTGATAGTGTACGGAGGCTGGAACAGCTGTATCACTGACTTTGTTCTCACCACTGAGACCTGGGAGCTGATGAGAACCACTATCCTCGTACCTAGCACTCCAGCAGCACCACAATCCTATCAAAACCAGGCCCCAGATGTGCACTGTGACAAAATGACCACCTGGCCACAGCCAAAGGGATTTAGAGAATGATCCCAAACCAGGGATATTGTCAAGGATTAGCCGAGTGGCAGGTCTTGTCGTGGGAGTGGGAGGGACAGAGAAAATAGAATGAACAAAAAAAAAGATGTATTCCGGAATTCACACATGTGAATGGTGCTCCCGATGTGGTTTTGACCCAGAAGATAAGGAGACAGGATCTGTGCCCAGTGCTCCAAGTGTGGTTCTGATCCAGGGATACAGAGTTGAGAACCATAAATGGTGCTCCTGCGGGAGATCTGAACCAAATAATGGGGGAGAAGCTGAAAGCGATGCAGGTGGATGCTTCCCTGGTGTCGTGGATTCTTGATTACCTGACTGGCAAACCACAGTATGTGTGCTTGCAACACTGTGTGTCCGACAGAGTGATCAGCAGCACTGGGGCTCCACAGGGGACTGTCTTGTCTCCCTTTCTCTTCACCATTTACACCTTGGACTTCAACTAGTGCACAGAGTCTTGTCATCTTCAGAAGCTTTCTGATGTCTTTGTCCTTTGGATGCATCAGCAAGGGAGATGAGGCTGAGTACAGGGCTACAGTAGGAAACTTTGTCACATGGTGTGAGCAGAATTATCTGCAACTTAATGTGAAAAAGACTAAGGAGCTGGTGATAGACCTGAGGAGAGCTAAGGTACAGGTGACCCCTGTTTCCATCCAGGGGGTCAGTGTGGACATGGTGGAGGATTACAAATACCTGGGGATACGAATTGACAATAAACTGGACTGGTCAAAGAACACTGAGGCTGTCTACAAGAAGAGTCAGAGCCGTCTCTACTTCCTGAGGAGACTGAGGTCCTTTAATATCTGCCGGACGATGCTGAGGATGTTCTATGAGTCTGTGGTGGCCAGTGCTATCATGTTTGCTGTTGTGTGCTGGGGCAGCAGGCTGAGGGTAGCAGACACCAGCAGAATCAACAAACTCATTCGTAAGGCCAGTGATGTTGTGGGGATGGAACTGGTCTCTCTGACATTGGTGTTTGAAAAGAGGATGCTGTCCAAGTTGCATGCCATCTTGGACAATATCTCCCATCCACTACATAATGTACTGGGTGGGCACAGGTGTACATTCAGCCAGAGACTCATTCCACCGAGATGCAACACAGAGCGTCTAAGGAAGTCATTCCTGCCTGTGGCCATCAAACTTTACAACTCCTCCCTTGGAGAGTCAGACACCCTGTGCCAATAGGCTGGTCCTGGACTTAGTTCCTGGCATAATTTACATATTACTATTTAACTATTTATGGCTTTATTACTATCTATTATTTATGGTGCAACTGTAATGAAAACCAATTTCCTCCAGGATCAATAAAGTATGACTATGACTATGATTATGACTAATACATGGAGGCATGGCACATCCAGTGCTGGCGTAATCAAACGACATAGAGATGGGTACTCCTGGCTGTTGGTCGGATCCATCCATTTCCAGATTTAACCCACAGTCGATAATCCCACTGCCCAATACTCAGTACCTGTTATTGATACTCCCTGGGCATGTGCGTTGCTTCCATTTTCTACGATAGTATGTCGAACATAGGAAACCTCCGGCATGGTACAATGGCTCATCTCGGTTCTCTGCTGCTCATCCTGAGGAACTCCAGATGGACAATCTGATGTACAACACTATTGGGAGCCTTGTGGGAGGAGATGGCAAAGTTGCAGTATTGTTACACCGTCCAGGACTGAGCTCCTGAAGTGTTTTGATACAGGGATACAGGGATGGGAACCGTGCACAGTGATCTCAGAAGCAGAGGATTGGCATTGGATGGAGAGCTGGCATTATCTCAAGTCTCAGAAAGGAAGATTAAAGAAAGAAATTGCAGAATATAGAAATGCAGAAGCAGGCAATGGTGAGTAAAGTGGCTCGTTTTACTGAGTTACTTTCTAGCAGTTGTAGGAGGTTGGGGTGGAATTTCCTGCTTCAGGGTGCGTTGAACCTTAGGATAATTCAACACTCCCAGAGTGTCTTTTGGGGGACATCGAACAGGAATAGGCCCTTTAGCCGATGATATTGTATCGAACTAATTAAACTATAGTAATGAAACACCTCGCTAAACTAATCCCTTTGGCCTAAACATGCTCCTTATCCCTCCATTATCTTCACATTCATGTGCATATCTAAGAGTTTTCTTAACCACCCCCAGCGTATCTGCTTCCACCATCACCCCAGGTAGAACATTCCAGGCACCTACTGTTCAACGTGTAGGAAACTTGCCCCAGACATCTCCTGTGAACTTACTCCTCAAACTTTAAATGCATAGTATCTAGTATTAGACAATTCCACCCTAGGGGAGAAAGATTCCAGATGCCTCTCATGATCATGTAAATTTCTTTAAGGTCTCTACTCAGCTTTTGTCGCTCCCAAGTAAACAACACAAGATGTCCAACTTCTCCTAGTAGATAATACTCTCTTATCCAGGCGGCATCCTGGTGGACCTCTTCTACACTCCCTCCTTAGCCTCTGCATCCTTCCTTTAATGGGATGACCAGAACTGGATGCAAATCTCCAGATGTGCCCTGAGCTGAATTTTATACAGCTGCACTGTATCTTCATGATTCTTGGACTCAAAGACACAACTAATAAAGGTAGGTGTGTCGTGAGTCTTCTTTACTGACCTCAACCTGTGAACCAGTCTTCAAGGAATCATGCATGCACTTGGACCCCAAGTTTCTTCTTTTCCCTCTCTGAAAACAGTACTACAGTACTCGGGTAAAGGTAGACTTGATGAGAGTGGGGGCAATTCGGTCAAATTGCATTGACTGTTCCTATGTAGGGTGGAGTTACGGGTGGTCATAACATTAAGGGGAGGAGGACACATTGCCATCGTTGACCATTTTCCTGCAGGCCAAGCTGAAGTGTTAACCTGAATTCCCCATGTGCATACATCCGCTACAGCACACTTTCCATCTCCAAGGGAAAATCACTTCATTTCACTCCCTTTCCCTCTAAGAAGCACACCCTCTGCCCCCCCAGTAATCTCTAGCCTCTCCTCTCTCCAGCCTCCTCACCTTATCTCTGTTGCCTGGGAGGCAGATTCAGTCTAATCAGTTGAACTTGTTTGCTGTAGAATGCAACAATTTCTAAGCTGGACATTGGTGGCGTGCTAGATGGAGGGAAACTCTCAGATACTCCTCACTCTTGGAGCTCTCCCTGGAAATGTCTCTCCGGAACTTCACCTCACTGCCTGCTGTCAGGGCAGGGCAGCTGTGTGACGTCATGGAGAGATAGATGTCCCTTTGTGAGCACAGTGGAGGGGGTTGGTGGGGAGGTTGGCTTATGGGGGGTGGGAGAGAAGGTGTTTGAGGGACCTTGGGACATGTTCCAATAACAAACCCTTTTTTATGGACATCGTCTACGCAGAAGGAACTGGATTTGTGAGGCAGTTAAGTAGCCCAGCTCAGCGAAGTGCCAGTTCCTACATTGTTCTTTTCTCCATTCAATAATTTATTGTATTTCTGATTTACTTGTTAATGTTGCTTCTACTGATGCTATGTGCCTGTGATACCTCTGCACGTAAGGTTTTCATTGCACCTGTGGTTACACGGACCAGCCTACTGCATCACATCTGACCACTCCTGATGGAAGAAGACCTGCGGTTGAAAAGGAATGGGAACGTGAATGCAAAACTCACAAGTGTGTCAGCAAAGTGTTAAAGTATAATGCGAACTGTACTTTGTAATGGAGGCTGGTATTGCAAGGAAGATGATTAGTTATATAGATCACAATAGAAAAGTATTGGGACAATAGATGGGAAGGGATCAAGTTATGGCAGAGACATCAAGTTCCACAACTTTGATGGCAGGGTAGACCAAGAAAGAAGAAATTGCACACAGCATCTGAAGGCAGACACCTCAGCCTGAATGGGAGTGGACACAAATGAGCTGGGCCATTTCAGATGTTGGGCCGATGAGGGAAAGCACACTCCAGTAGGGGGTTGCCACTTGTGTGAGATCCTTGCAGTCATTCAAATCGGGACCATTTCAAACCTCCCTGTAGGTTGATCAAAGGGACTGAGAGAACTGTTGCCCAGTTATTCTGACAATCCACGATCATGGCGTGGAATGTTAACTGTTGCCTTGAACATGAAACAGTTATGTTGTTGGTGCCCCATGCCCACTCATTCTCAAAGACTGAATGGGCAAAGATAAAGATGTGATTAAACCTCACTGGGCTAACAGGGAACAAGGTAACAAGCACATGAACAATAAAGATGCATTTGGAAGACCGGTTGACATTGAGGACAAATGTCCATGAAGAGGATGTGATCAAATTTCTGGCAAGTTTTATTCCCATCTCTGCTTAGTCTTGTAGTTTGTCATTTAGGGATGATAGTGCAGATGTTGATGCACATAAGGACATGATAGGTTAGTAACTGGGGAAGTGATCCAAACTGAAGGCCTTTTTTTTTGCTGCCCTACTTAATTTGATCCTCCTTAAAGTTTGCTTTTCCTGGGACAGATTTCTGTTGAGATGCCAAGAGGAGGGTACGTTAGGGATTACTGATGAGTTATTGAATTATGTAAATGTAGCCCACCAGGCTTGCCACTCACATTCGTCTAGGGGAATCAGTTTTCCCGCCAAACAGGGTATTCATGTTTGGGTGGATGCTGTGTAATGTACCCCAGTACAAACTCACAACGCAAATATCAGACAGTACACAATATGCGAGTAAGTGATTATACTTTATACCTCTTACTTTGGCTATGTGGTTAGTAGAGAAACAAAATATAAAAGAAAAAGGTGCCACTTTCATTAAATAGTTTGTGCACAAAATCGTTGGAACTCACCCCTCAGGTATTCCTCCATAAACAACCTCTACTGCAATGTTGCTGACCCCCAGACCCTCGGATTCCAGTCTCCACCGTCCGGTGGTCTACCAGTGCTCTCCACACCTGTCCTTCCTCTTCCTTCTTCTCGACCAAAAGCCCACGAAAAACCCCAGTTCCCAGACACACAAGAAAGAATAACATTTCTCCCCATTGGATAGCCCTGAATACCAAAGTCTCGTTATCTCTACTCCTAACCCAAACATTGCAGCTACAGAGAAACCATTACCTCAGCAGTTAACATTACAGAGAAGCCATTACATAAATATATCAGACATTAATTCAAACAAGAACCAGTCTTCAAATGTGATTGTAAATTGCAAGCGGTATATTGAAGTTAAAAGCACACCTTTGCAAATAAATAACACTGTCTGCGGAGCATAGGCTGGCCCACAGCATGTGGTTGGCTGCTCCAAAGATATAGTGTAAAATAAAGGGATTACGTTAATTGGGCCTGCATCACTATAAGGCTACGTGGCTATGTTATTTACAGCATTGTAAACAAGTTGAAGGAAGCTTGCAGGCCAGACGAATATTATCATTTAACACATTAAATAGCTTATCTATCAATAGTTGGGAGATTTATGTACTCAGAGAGTCACTTCCAACAACATTAATTTTAGGTCTCTGGAATCCCTGTCTCTCAGTGTTTTTAGAATATATGTGTGAATTACTTTGTCCTAGCAAAGGTGTTTGAACATTCAGTGGCATCTGTCACTATAGGTATGTCAAAGAAGTATTGTCAACTCAAAATATTGAAGTAAAGGATGTCACTGTAACTATTGAAGGTTTACTGTATCACCTCCTGTTACCTTTGACCTTAAGGGGATAAAAATGGGATGTACTCTACCTAGGGAGTCTCCAGAAGAATGCCTCTTTATTGTTTCAAACCAAAGGTGTGGCCATGGGCACTCATATGGGTCTCAGCTATGCCTGCCTTTCTGTTGCTGACATGGAACAGTCCATGTCCTAAGCCTACACCGGTACCACTCTCCACTCTTCAATGAATGCATTGGTGCTGCTTCAATTTCTCGAACTTTTGGTGATGACCCCCCCCCCCCAATTATTCCCCAATTCCTTTTCCCTCTCTCACATTATTCCCATACCAGCCCAACACCTTCTTCTGGTGCACCTCCCCCTTTTCTTTCCTCCTTGGCCTTCTGTTTTCTCCTATCAGATTTGCCCTTCTTCAGCCCTGTATCTCTTTCACCAATCAACTTTAGCCCTCCACCCCCTCAGTTTCACCTATCACCCTCTTCCTCCCCTTCCCCACCTTCTAAAATTGACTCCCCAGTCCTGTTGAAGGGTCTCAGCCTAAAATGTTGACCGTACTCTTTTCCATAGATGCTGCCCGGCCTGCTGAGTTCCTCCGGCATTTTGTGTGTGTACCTTGGTGATGTGGCCCTCACTCGCTGAAAGGGTGATTGAGACAAAAACTAACCAGTGATGTGTAGTCAATTCTGCAGAGAGACATGCCGAGGTTTTGGCTGTTCCAAATTGTGTTTCAGATTAGTCTTATGCCTTGATGTTTCAAATAAAAATAGGTCAGAGTGTCTGTACAGAGCAAACTTTAAATATATCTGGTTCATAAAAACTCAGGTTAGACTACACTTGTAATATTGTGTTTACTTCTGTTTGCCTCATTATATGCAAGATGTAGAAGCTACAGAGAAAGTGCAGAGGAGATTTACCAGGATGCTGCATAGATCAGAGAACATGTTTATTGAGGAGAGGTTGAGAGAGTTAGGACTTTTCTCTTTGGAATGTAGGAGGTTGAGAGGTGACTTGATAGAGGTGTACAAGATGATAGGAGGCATAGAAAGAGTGAAGGAGGTTGCTTATGAGAATGGATTAGCTGGGATGGATTTCTTTTTGGAAGAGTGACTGGATTGAGTTGGGTAAGATTGAGAACAGTAGACAGCATGGATAGGAGGGATTTATTTCCTTCAGGCCAATAAATAATTTAGGAAGCATGGATAGAAGGTAGTAGGTCAATGGATTAGATTCATCCTCGGGGATGTCGGTGATCTGGCTCTCACTGGCTGTAAGGTGGTTGAGGTAGAAATCTTAACTGCTTTTAAGTGGTACTTCATAGACCATAAGACATAGGAGCAGAATTAGGCCATTCAGCCCATTGAGTCTGCTCTGCTATTCCATCATAGCTGATCCTGGAATCCACTCAACCCCATAGACCTGCCTTCTTGCCATATCCTTTGATGCCCTGACCGATCAGGAAACTATCAGCTTCCGCCTTAAATATTCCCATGGACTTGGCCTCTACTGCAGTCTGTGATAGTGCATTCCACAGATTCACTACTCTCTGGCTAAAAAAATTCCTCCTTACCTCTGTTCTAAAGGGCCGCCCCTCAATTTCAAGTCTGAGAGCTTACAGACTCCAATACTTCTCAAATGTTCTCTGCAAATTCTGATTGCAATTCAAACCTTTTATTGGATTTGCCATATAATTTTTTGCTATTTAAGTAAAACATTTGCATATTAGGGATACCAGTTTTGAATGGTTACAAATTATACAACGAGGCTAGTTTAATGCACATATACTTGAATTAGAATATACCAGCAATAATCCATTTGATCACAGATCCTCATGTGATGGTATCTGAAAAGGGAGCTTTGGTGTTAGCTCCCTCCACTATTGATGCTGCCCTCACCTGCATCTCTTTCATTTACAGTACATCCATGCTCACGCCATTTTCCTTCTGCCTTAATAGTGATAAGGTTCCTCTTTTCCTTACCTACCACTCCATCATCCTCCATATCCAACGCATTAGCCTTCACAACCTCTGCCATCTCCAAAGGGATCCTACCACTATACATACTTTTGCCTCCCCCTCTTCACCGCTTTCCACAGGGATCGCTCCCTCCGTGATTCCCTTGTCCATTTGGCCCTCCCTACTAATCTCCCTCCCCATACTTATCCATGCAAGTGGTGTAAGTGCTACACCTGCCCATACACCTCCCCTCTCCCCTTCATTCAGGGGCCCAGGCAGTCCTCCAGGAGGGGCGACACCTTACCTGCAAATCTGTTGTGGTCGTCTGTTGTGTCTGGTGCTCCTGACGCAGCCTCCTCTACATTGGTGAGACACGTCGTAAATTGGGGGGGGGGGCCACTTCATCGAACACCTCCGCAACATCCGCAGTTTGGAGATCGTTTAAGGGATCAGGTACTTTGCTGTCTTCAAGAAGATTCTGCGAAGCGAGCACCTATTTGGAAGGTCTTGACGCAAAGAAACTTCATGGCGGGGTCTGAGCCGATGCTTGACCCTGTTTCACTGGTTAGTGTCTATTAATCGCTGATTAAAGCATTGAAGAAGGTTGAGACAGTGAGGAGAATGTGGAAAGTGAGCAAGAGTTCAGTGCCAACTGCCTTCCTTTTGATCGCAGCTGGAGAAGGAATCTGCGAGTTGCTTATTGTTGTGGCAGGTGGGTAGGTCACTCTGTCTCATATGGTGTCCCACTCTTTCAATGAATGTTGGTGATGTTGTAGAATGGTATCATAGATTTATGGATTGTGGACTTTTTCAGATTATTGATTTATACATTTTGTTTTTTTTAAATCGCCTGTTCCATTTCCGTTTTGTTGTGCGAGGGGAGGGTGTTTGTGAGTTGATGTTTTTTGTGCAGGAGAGGGTTTTTTTTGGAAGTCGATGTTCCTGTTCTGTTTGGTGTGGGATATGGCGGTATGGGGGTTGATGATCTGGATGATGTTCTTTTTTGAGTGGGGATGTGGGTTTGATGTTTCTCTCTGAATAACTTTCCTGTTCTTTCTTTGTTTCCTGGCTATCTGGAAAAGACAAATTTCAGAGTTGTGTATGGATACATGCTTTGATAATAAAAGAACCTTTGAACCTTTCATATAGTGATAATGGGCCAATCTTCTCCAAAAGGCAGAACCAAATGAACTTCACCACAATCTTGTTTCTTTCTCTGTTTTCCAGTGTCAATCTTTTTTTTAATTCCGGGGATAGAATTTAAGTTCCATGTCATTACAGTGGGATTTGAACTTATTCTTAGATCAACTGTTCAACCCACTAAATGCAAGTTCAGTAACAAAGTCGAACTGAATAGTTTGTGAGGTTCCTCCAAAGAGTGAGGTCATTGCACAGAAACAGGCCCTTTAGCCCACTGAGTATCATACAACTCTACACTAATCCCATTTTCCAGCCTTTATACAGTCTGGTTCTCATCTAGTTACTTCTGAAACCTTGTGAGGATCCCTACCTCCACCCATTCAGGAAGAAAGCTACGATTCCAATCACTCTTCCCAGTCCCTTATCCTTCATGAGCAAAAGTTTCCTATTATCCACCTTGTATATCAGAATCTGTTTTCTTATCACTCACGTATGTAATGAAATGTGTTCCTTAGCAGCTGGATTGTCATCCAATACATAAAAGGTACTGTAGGTTACAAAGGCTAGGGCACCATGGTCGGGTAGTAGTTAGCGTGATGTTACTATAGCTCAGGGCAACAAGAGTTTGGAGTTCAATTCTGGCAATGTCTGTAAGGAGTTTGTATGTTCTCCCCATGACCACGTGAGTTTCCTCTGGGTGCCCCGGTTTCCTACCACTTCCTAAAGACGTACTGGTTAGCAGGTTAATTGGTCATTGTAAAATTGCCCTGTGATAAGGCTAGTGTTAAATAGGTGAGTGACTGCACAGCATGGCTCATTGGTCTAGAAGGGCCTGTTCCACGCTGCATTCTAGATAAAAATAAATCAATAGTGTAAAAGACAGATAGTGAGGCAGGGCTCATGGACCATTCAGAATTCTGATTCTGAACAGTCTGTGGGGAAGAAGTTGTTCTTCAAACATTGCACGTGGGTCTTCAGGCTCCTGTACCTCCTCCCTGGTGGTAGTAGTGCAGACATGGCATGTCCTGGATGGTGAGGGTCTTTAACAATGAATGCTGCCTATGATACAACTTGTCAGAATGCTCCCCACAGTACTTCTGAAAAAAATTGCAAGAGTTCTTGGAGACGTAGCAAGTCTTCACAAACTTCTAATGAAGTACAGCCACTGGCATGTCTTCTTCATGGTTACATCAACGTGTTGGCGCTAGGATAGATTCCTCTGAGCTGCTGACACCAAGGAAGTTGAAGCTTCTCAGCCTTTCCACCACCAGCTCTTAATGAAGACCCGTGTGTTCTCTCTGATTTCCCCTTCCTGAAGTCCGCAATCAATTCCTTGGTCTTGCTGATGCTGAGTGTACTGTTGTATACTGGCTAGTCTGGTCTTTAAAATCTACTTTTAATCGAGCTTTTGATTTCTGCCCTAATATTTACCATGCATTACACACACACACACACACACACACACAGTATGCTGTGTGAGAATGTCCTGACTAGCTGCATCACAATCTGTGCAAGGCCCTACACAAGACCGCGAGGACTGCTGAGAGGATCATCAGAAGCTGTCTTGCACCCATCCAAGATATTTATCTGGAGCGCTGCAAATGCAAGGCCCTTAGCATTTGAAATGATCCCTCCCTTCTGTTCAACAATATCTTTGACCACTTACCATCAGTCAGGAGGTACCATTGCACTACAGCAGTACTGATAGGATGGGAAACAGCTTCTTCCCATGGACCATGAGACTAATGAACTCCCTTGTCACCACTCACGTCTCATCACGTGTGAAGAGCCAGTAGCTTTACATTGTTTACTTTTTAAATTTGTGATGCAAATGCAGCTTGTTCTGGAGGGTTGGCTCATTTGGCTGTATGCACCTGCATAGCTGAATGACAAGAACTTGAACTTGAACCCTTATCTCCCCATTCCCTGTAATTTCATGAGTTTAACAGAATCAGAATCAGGTTTATTATCACCGGCATGTGTCGTGAAATTTGTTAGCAGCAGCAGTTCAATGCAATATATAATATAGAAGAAAAAAATAATAACTAAATAAGTAAATCAATCACAGTATATGTATGTATATTGAATAGATTAAAAATGGTGCAAAAAGCAGAAATAATATATAGTGAAAAAGCAAGGTAGTGTTCAGTGGTTCAGTGTCCATTTAGGAATCAGATGGCAGAGGGGAAGAAGCTGTTCCTGAATCACTGAGTGTGTGCTTTCAGGCTTCTGTACCTTCTAACAGATGGTAACAGTGAGAAAAGGGCATGCCCTAGGTGCTGGAGGACTTTAATAATGGACACTGCCTTTCTGAGACACTGCTCCTTGAAGATCTCCTGGATACTTTGTAGGCGAGTACCCATGATGGAGCCGACTAAAGTTACAACCCTCTGAAGCTTCTTTCGGTCCTGTGCAGTAGCCACCCCACCCCCATAGCAGACAGTGACGCAGCCTGTCAGCTTTCTCTACACAGTACATCTATAGAAGTTTTTGAGTGCATTTGTTGACACACCAATCTCTTCGAACTCTTAATGTAGTATAGTTGCTGTCTTTCCTTCTTTATAACCGCATCAATTTGTTGGGACCAGGTTAGGTCCTCAGAGATCTTGACACCCAGGAATTTCAAGCTGCTCACTCTCTCCACTTCTGATCCCTCTGTGAGGATTAGTATGTGTCCCTTCATCTTACCCTTCCTGAAGTCCACAATCAGCTCTTTTGTCTTCAGACATTGAATGCCAGGTTGTTGCTGCAGCACCACTCCACCAGTTGGCATATCTTGCTCCTGCGAGCCCTCTCATCACCATCTGAGATTCTACCAACAATGGTTGTATCATCAGCAAATTTATAGATGGTATTTGAGCTCTGCCTAGCCACACAGTCATGTATATATAGAGAGTAGAGCAGTGGGCTAAGCACACACCTCTGAGGTGCACCATTGTTGATCGTCAGCGAGGAGGATATGTCATCACTATCCAGACAGATTGTGGTCTTCCAGTTAGGAAGTCAAAGAACCAATTGCAGAGAGAGGTACAGAGGCCCAGGTTCTGTAACTTCTCAATCAGGATTGTGGGAATGATCATATTAAATGCTGAGCAATAGTTGATGACCAGCACCCTGACATAGGTGTTAGTGTTGTCTAGTTGGTCTAAAGGCGTGTGAAGAGCCATTGAGATTGCATTTGATGTTGACCTATTGTGGTGATAGGCAAATTGCAATGGGTCCAGGTCCTTGTTGATATAGGAGTTCATTCTAGTCATGACCAACCTCTCAAAGCATTTCATCACTGTAGATGCGAGTACTACTGGCTGATCATCATTAAGGCAGCTCACATTATTCTTCTTAGGCACTGGTATAATTGTTGCCATTTTGAAGTAAGTGGGAACTTCCACCCATAGCAGTGAGAGGTTGAAAATGTCCTTGAATACTCCCACCAGCTGGTTGGCACAGGTTTACAGAGCCTTACCAAGTACTCCATCCAGACCTTCTGCCTTGCGAGGGTTCATCCTCTCTAAAGACAGCCTAACATCAGCCTCTGAACCAGAGATGCCATGGTTATTAGGTGCAGCAGGGATCTTAACAGCTGTAGTTATGTTCTCCCTTTCAAAGTGGGCATAGAAGGCGTTGAGTTCATCTGGTAGTGAAGCATCGCTGCCATTCATGCTACTGGGTTTCCCTTTGTAGGAAGTAATATCTTACAAACCTTGCCAGAGTTGTTGTGCATCCAATGTCGCCTCCAACCTCGTTCAAATTTGTCTCTTCGTCCTTGAAATAGCCCTCAGCAAATCATACCTGGTATTCTGGTACAGGCCTGGGTTGCCAACTTGAATGCCATAGATTTAGCCTTCAGCAGACAGAGTACTTCCTGGTTCACCCACGGCTTTTGGTTTGGGAATGTACAGTAGGTCTTTGTAGGCACACAGTCATCCACGCAGGTTTTAATGAAGTCGGTAACAACTGCAGCATATTCATCCAGTTTCGAAGATGAATCCCTGAATACAGTCTTGTCCACCGATTCAAAGCAGTCCTGTAGGCGCTCCTGTGCTTCTCTTGTCCAAACCTTCTTGGTCCTCACTGCTGGTGCTGCAGTCTTCAGCCTCTGCCGAAACTCAGAGAGCAGAAGTACAGACAGGTGGTCAGACTTCCCGAGGTGAGGGCGTGGAATAGCACGGTAGGCATTCTTGATGGTGGTGTAGCAATGGTCCAGTGTGTTGTTTCCTGCAGTATTGCAAGTGATCAGTGGATGGTAATTGCTTAGTGATTTTTTCAGACCGGCCTGGTTAACATCTCCCAAAACGATGTTGAAGGAGTTAGGGTACGCTGTTTCATGCATGTTGATCCCGTTGCTCAGATCATCTAAAGCCTGATTGACATTGGCCTGAAGTGGAATGCATACTGCTATCAAAATGACCCCGGAGAACTCCCGTGGTAGGTAAAAAGGACGACACTTAACTGCTAGATATTCCAGGTCTGGTGAGCAGAATCGGGACAGCACCGTTTGTGCACCAAGAAGAGTTGATCATGAAGCATACTCCTCCACCTCTGCTTTTGAGAGACTCTGTAGATCTGTCCTGACGGTGTATAGTAAACCCGTCGATCTGAATCGCTGCATCCGGTACGGAAGGGGTTAACCAGGATTCCGTGAAACAAAGGACATAAGCGGTCCTAATGTCCCTCTGATTCAGCACCCTAGCTCTGAGATCACCAGAAACTACAAGATAGCCGGTATTGGGACTTTAAAAACCCATTTCCGTAAACGCACTTGTAACCCTGATCTGCAGCCACGTTTCCGGCATGGAATCAATCCTACGAGGACTAACCCGTCCCCAATCGACATTGTTTCCGTCAGTTTTAAGCAGCGATAGTTCGTTTAAACGCATTAAGACATCTTCGTTAACTGTACTGAACTTGGAAGCAGTTGTGCTTTTTAGCTGTAATAGGCTGAAACGAGAATATAGTATTTAATCGTGTCCATTGAGGGTTCTGCTGCTCTACGAGTCGCCTCTGCCACTGACACATCATTTTGAACATTTATTTTATTTTGCTTAGATAAAGTGCAGAACCCTTCTGCTCCAATGAGCCGTACTGCCCAGCAACCCAAATATTTATCCCTAGCTTAATCACAGGACAAGTTACAATGACCAATTAATCTGCTAACCTGTACTTTTTTGGACTGTGGGAGGAAACTAGAGCACCTGGAGAAAACCCCCACACACGGAAAGAATGTACAAACTTTCGTATAGAAGATGCTGGAATTGAACTCCGAACCCTAATGCCCCAGGCGGAAATAGCGTCGCGCTAACTGCTAATCTACCGTGGCACCTCCCAGAATAACCGAACCAGATCCTTCTTCAATTAATAATTCTCAGGAATGATATATCTAAGACCCTTGAAAACTGTTTATTCTGCTACGTGAAACTTTTGAGATGGTTCTTGAAGTTAAGGAGGGAATATAATTGAAGTATTATTAAATGTTGAGGGCAGACCGGTTGAAAAATGACTCAACAGCGCCACCCCATGCTCAAAGAGGATTAGTGCGGATTATGTCTCCGTGAGTCTTTTTTAAAAATCAACTTTAAAGCTCAAAGTAAGTTAATTATCGAAGTATATATATGTCACCATCTACCACCCCGAGATTCATTTTCTTGTGGGAAATGCAAGGAAACACAATAGAATCAATGAAAAACTGCACACAAGGGGGACAAACAACCAATGTGCAAAAGGCATCAGACTGTACAAATAGAAAAAAAATCAAAATAATAATAATAAATAAAGTAGCAATAAATATGGAGAACACGAGGGGAATAATCTTTGAAAGTAAGTCTACAGGTTGTGGGAATAGTTCAGTGTTGGGATGAGTGAAGTTTTCCCCTCTGGTTCAAGAGCCTGATGGTTGATGCAGAATAACTGTTCCTGAAACTGGTGGTGTGGGTCCCGAGACTTGCCATATATATGTATTTCTGTATACATTTACATTTGTTAGGAATTTGTTGTGATGTGTTGGTTAGGATGTGACATGCAATCAAAAAACAGCATTCAACAATTATAGAGAATAAAAATTATATAAAAATAAAATGAAAAGTGCAGTTATAGAATAAAATATGCATGAATAAATACCAGCATGTACTTACAAAGGAAGCAATATTATAAAAAGTGTAAACATGAGAAATTCTGCAGATGCTGGAAATCCAAAGCAACACAACATTATGGCGAAATTCAGAAGGTCAGGCAGCATAAGACCAGAATTAGGCCATTCAGCCCATCGAATCTGCTCTGACATTCCATCATGGCTGATTTATTATCCCTCTCAACCCCATATTCCTGCCTTATCCTTGTAATCTTTGATGCCTTTTACTAATCAAACTATCAACGTCTGCTTTAAGTGCACCCAATAACATCCTCTACAGCTGTTGTGGTGAAGAATTCCACAGACTCAAGATGTTTCGGGCCAAGACCCTTCATCAAGACCTTCTGATGAAAGTTCTGTCCCAAAAAGGGTATTCCTTTCAATAGATCCTATCTGACCTGCTGAGATCCTCCAGCATTTTGTGTGTGTTATTGTGAGAGTCACCATACATCTGGAAGGAAAAGTTAGAGTGCAGTTTAATGGGAGTATTGAAATAAACTGCAGCAGAATTCAACATATTTCTCTGATCGGGCCTGCATTTTCAAAGATATCAATTTATCTTCAGAAATGTTATATCTAATAATGGCTTAAAAATAGTGATCTGAAAGGTAAAAGCCTAATCTCTTCTGAGAATAGCAAAGAATCGTCTAATACAGAACACAAGGAAGTCTGAAGATGCGGGAAATCCAAAGCAACACACACAAAATGGTGCTGCAACTCAGCAGGTCAGGCAGCATCTATGGAAGTGAATAGATAGTCGATCGTTTGGGCCGAGACCCTTCTTCGGGACTGTGAATGAAGGGGGAAGATGCTGCCTGACCTGCAGGCAGGAGGGGAAGGAGGCTAGCTGGAAGGTGAGAGGTGAAGCCAGGTTGGTGGAAAAGGTCAAGGGCTGGAGAAGGAACATGATAAGAGAGGAGAATGGGTCATAGGAGACAGGGAATGAGGAGGGGACCCGGGGGAAGTAATAGGCAGGTGAGAAGGGGTAAGATGCCAGAGTGGGGAATAGAAGAGGGGGAGAGTAGTGATTTTTAAAAAAAATTGCAATTAGAAATTGATAGATATGCCGTCAGGTTGGCGGCTACCCAGACAGAATATAAGGTGTTGCTCCTCCACACTGAGAGTGGCCTCATCTTGGCACAAGAGGAAGCCATGGACTATCATGTTGGAACAGGAATTGGAATTAAAATGTTTGACCTCAGGGAAGTTCCACTTTTGGCATGTGGAGTGAAGTTGCTTGACGGAGCAGTCCCCCAACTTACAACGGCTGTCAGCAATGTAGAGGAGGCGACATCAGGAGCACCGGACACAATAGACGAACCCAGCAGACTCACAGTTGAAGTGTTGTCTCAGCCGGAAGTATAGTTCAAGGTCCTGATTGGAGGGGAGGGAGGAGGTGTACGGGCAGGCGTGGCACTTTGGGTGCTTGCAGAGGTAAGTGCCAGGAGGGAGATTAGTGGGGAGGGACAAATGGACAAGGGCATCAAGGAGGGAGTGATCCCTGCAGGGGGAGGAGGCAAAGATAAAAATTGGTTTAAGGTGTTTATTGAGCACTGCGGTGACGGGATACTAGATTGATTGTGGTGGGGTTGCTAATGAGAAAGGTTGAGCAGGTTCACAGCCTGAGGGACTTCATATGTTCTGTTTTCTCGAATGCAGGTGTAGAATCACAAAGATTAGCTTTATTTTTCACATGTACATTGAAACATTCAGTGAAATGTGTTGTTTGCATCAATGACCACAGTCCAAGGATTATGCTGGGGACAGCTGCAATTGTTGCCACACTTTGGGTGCCAATATAGCATGCTCACAATTTACTAATCTTAACTCCTACATCTTTGGAATGTGGGAGGAAACTGGAGAACCCGGCAGAAACCTACATGGTGACAGAGAGAATGCAGAAACACCTTACAGACAGTGGTGGGAATTGAACCTCAGATGGCGATCTCTGGCCCTGTAAAACAATTGTGCTAACCACTATGCTCGAACACCATCCATACACATACTGTGGGAATACATCCTTTTGTCCACAAAGAACACACGAACCATCAGACTCCCATACACACTGACCCCATTTTATTTTCCACACATTCTATTTTCTCATTTTACTCTCTACAGGGGCATTATCCAGAGTTCCCTGTCTGGCTGCATCACTGTGTGGTATGGAAGCTGCAAGCTCACAGGGAGAACATGCAAAAATAAAATAAAATATCCCTAGTCACTGCACATGAATATTGTCAATGCATTTGGGGTGAAAGAGCTTAATGATCATCTCAAAAGCATCTTGGATCTAGTGATATTGATCCAGACGTCAAGAATGAGGCAGAAATTTGTTGGTTATGGCCATTTTATTAACTGTTAAAGAACAAGTAGCAAATTAAGAAAGGACGGCAAAGAAAATGCAGTCGTGATTATCTCGTACTCAGCTGGAGATAACAACGTTCCAGTGATAACAATTAACCTATAAAATTGCCAGATTGAAGTAGCATTTCACTTGCTGTAGAAAATGAATCTGAGAATTTTCTGGAAAATACAGAAACAGCTAAACCACAGTTACTAGAAAATTTACTGAGTACACCTATGTACATATATAGGTGATTAAATAAAAATCATAAGTATAGGAAAGTTAAACTGCAAAAAAAAATTAGAAAAAACTAACAACTCTACACCCTAATCCAACATATTGTATTCAGTGTTAATAGTTAGTGATGTTAATTAATCAGTAAAGTTAGTAGTTAGAGGTGTTGTTTTACAGCTCTACTGAACCAAGTTAAGTCCTGACCTCAGATGCTGTCTATGTGGAGTTTACACGTTTCCTCTGTGACTGCGTGCTCTTCTTGTGACCAGAGTCCTTGACGAGGGTGGCCTGGACCAGGAGCAAGACACAGTATCGCACTGAGCACAGAACAAATGCTACACGAAATCACTAATGAGACTTACAACTGAACACCGAACCGCAGCTCAAGTGCTCTTTCAGTATTCAATTCTTGGTGCCCAAAACATGACTCTCAGTTAGTGGGATGGCCCTAAATCTTTAAAAAGGGCAGTGCCAGCTACCCATACTCCAGAGAGTTAGAGCACCACGAAGGTGGCTTGGCTGGATATGTGTCGTAACAGGACCCACTCTCCTATGGCTGACTCCTGACAGCCTTGTCTGCTCAGAGAGACAATTATTGTCATCATGGATGAGAGTTGGATCCAAGACATCCCTGTCAGGAACCCAGCTCAGTTCCCCGTGTCCAAATCTCTCCCAATCCACAATGAATTGCTGAACACATCAAACAGTACGTGAATCCAAACTTCTTCTCACGGTGAAGACCTATTCCCCGTCAACGAACCTGAGTGGCGTCAGGACTGATGGTGGTGGGGCAAAAGGACTGGTTATAATTCAAAAATGTGTAAAGTGGGATTGATCTTGAGCGTTTTGAGGTTGCTGCAAGGTTTACTTTCCTGAGAATCTTGAAGGGTCCAATGAAATTGGGCATCAACTTCCTGACATCCACTCTGTGAGGAAAACTCTGAGTTGACAGCCAGATCTGTTGCCCAGACTGCAAAACTGGTCCCGGTCTTCTCTCATGGTTAGTCTTTATTTCAGCCTTCCAGGTAGAAGGTAATAAAATCTCCCTTACCCGAGTCTATCTTTCCTTGCTGTGTTGGACAAGGTCTTCAGCCGCAGGAGCCCACAAACTCGGCCTCTTGCTCTGGGGAGAGTGGCAAAGAAAACACCCAAACTGGCATTTGAAAGGAAGCATCCCATGCACCAAATGTGGTAAAGTGTTGTGGGTGGCCTCTGTCCACATCAAACAGTTGCTCCACTCGTGCGGTCTTTCAGAGGCCAGTCATCTTACGGTATGTTCCATATGTTAGTTACATAGAAACATAGAAAACCTACCGCAAAATATTGGTCTTTTGGCCCACAATGCTGTGCCAAACATGTAGTTACTTCAGAAATTACCTCGGATTACCCATAGCCCTCCATTTTTCTAAGCTCCAAGTTCCTATCCAAGAGTTTCTTAAAAGACCCCATCGTATCCGCCTCCACCACCGTCGCTGGCAGCCCATTCCACACACTCACCACTCTCTGTATAAAAAAACTTACCCCGGACATCTCCTCTGTGCCTACTTCCAAGCACCTCAAAACTGTGCCCTCTCATGTTAGCCATTTCAGCCCTGGGAAAAAGCCTCTGACTATCTACACGATCAATGCCTCTCATCCTCCGTCGCTCCAAGGAGAAAAAGCTGAGTTTATTCAACCTATTCTCATAAGGCATGCTCCCCAATTCAGGCAAAATCCTTGTAAATCTCTTCTGCACCCTTTCTATAGTTTCCACATCCTTCCTGTAGTGAGGTGACTAGAACTGAGCACAGTACTCCAAGTGGGGTCTGACCTGGGTCCTATATAGCTGCAACATTATCTCTTGGCTCTTGAACACAATCCCTGGTTGATGAAGGCCAATGCACCTTATGCCTTCTTAACCACACAGTCAACCTGCACAGCATCTTTGAGTGTCCGATGGACATGGACCCCACTATCCCTCTGGTACTCCGCACTGCCAGGAGTCTTACCATTAATAATATATTCTGCCATCATATTTGACCTACCAAAATGAATCGCCTCACACTTATCTGGGCTGAACTCCATCTGCCACTTCTCAGCCCAGTTTTGCATCCTACCAATGTCCCGCTGTAACCTTTGACAGCCCTCCACACTATCCACAACACCCCCAACCTTTCTGCCATCAGCAAATTTACTAACCCATCCCTCCACTTCCTCATCACGATCATTTATAAAAATCATGAAGAGAAGAGGTTCCAGAACAGAACCCTGAGGCACACCACTGTCACCGACCTCCATGCAGAATATGACCCATCTACAACCACTCTTTGCCTTCTGTGGGCAAGCCAGTTCTAGATCCACAAAGCAAGGTCCCCTTGGATCCCATGCCCCCTTACTTTCTCAATAAGCCTTGCATGGGGTGCCTTGTCAGATGCCTTGCTGAAATCCATATACACTACATCCACTGCTCTACCTTCATCAATGTGTTTAGTCACATCCTCAAAAAATTCAATCAAGCTCGTAAAGCATGACTTGCCTTTCACAAAGTCATGCTGACTATTCCTAATCATATTATGCCTCTCTAAATGTTCATAAATACTACCACTCAGGATCTTCTCCATCAGCTTACAAACCACTGAAGTAAGACTCACTGGTCTATAATTTCCTGGGCTATCTCTACTCCCTTTCTTGAAGAAGTGAACAACATCTGCAACCCTCCAATCCTCTGGAACATCTCCCGTCCTCATTGAAGATGCAATCTCCTCCCTCACCTTCCACAGTAGCCTGGAGTATGTCTCATCCGGTCCTGGTGACTTATCCAACTTGATGCTTTCCAAAAGCTTCTGCACATTCTCTTTCTTAATGTCTATATGCTCAAGCTTTTCAATCCACTGTAAGTCATCTTTACAATCACTAAGATTCTTTTCCGTAGTGAATACTGAAGCAAAGTATTCATTATGTACCTCTGCTGTTTCCATACACACTTTTCCACTGTCACACTTGATTGGCCTTATTCTCTCATGTCTTAGCCTCTTGCTCTTCACATACTTGTAGAACTGTCTGGCTGTTGGACTGTGGGTGAAACCTGGAGGAAAGTCTCACTGTTGCCCAGATCAGTTTGCAGAAAGCCCTTCAGAAACATGAAGTGAATTGTGGACCACGATCCGAGACAATTATCCATTGGGAATCCATAGATCCTGAAGACGTGGTGCAGGATAATTTCAGCTGTCTCCACTGCAAATGGTAGTCTGTCCAAGGCGATAAACTTGCAGATCTTCGAAAAACGATTCACAATTACCAGGATAATGGTATTCTGCTTGGATGGGGTAAGACCTGTGATAATGTCCATGGAGATAATGCACCTATAGTCTGTCTGGAACAGGTAGGGGGCAGAGGAGCCCTTGAGGTTGAGTACTGGGCTCCTAGTTCCGGCCACACACTTCGCAAGCCTGCACATAGTGCTGAACTCCCTTCATCATTCTGGGCCACCAATACCTTTTCTTTATAAAATCCTGTGTCCTGGTAAACCTTGAGTGAGCGATCATTCTCAAGGAATGTCCCCATTGGAGTACCTAGGACCGGACAGAACTTGGGACGGAGAGGTGACTCGGAAAGCTGTTCTTAGGAACCTCCCCTTGCTCTGGAGCCCCGCAAACAAGAGCATTGATTCTCAAACGAATTGGCACTACCACCTTGGTTTGCAGAAAAATGGTGGTGGGCTGCTCTTCTTGTTCCAGTTTGTAAAAATGACAGGACAAGGCATCGGGCTTCTGGTTCTTTAACCCCGATCGATAGGTCTAGGCAAATTGGCCGCTGTAAATTGACGCTAATATAGGTGAATGGCGGGAAAATTGTCTATAGAGGATTTGATGGGATGTGAGAGGAAAAGAAGGGTTAGTGAAGGTCAATGCTGATGGTGGACACAGACATCTTGGACTATAGGACCTGGTTTCTTTATCTACCATGAGCCCTGCGGACCTGTGCACCTGTATTTGTTATTTGTGGTCTTATCTAGAGTCCTTAAGCCCTTGTGCTTTCTGTTTAATCTTGTAAATTTATTTTGGCTGGCACAGGTTTCTCATGTACTGTGATTATTTAAAGCAAACTCCTGATTAGAGCTCATGGTGGAGTCCTTGTGTTTTGGGAATGATTCATCTCATGATGCTTCTTGGTCAAACCACTGATGTTCTACAAATAAACTCTTGTTCCTGTCTCTGTATGGGTGGTTGTCATTCCTCTATACCTGGGTTCAGTCGTCTGTCAGCCCTCACGGCGGCAGTAGGAGCCCACCTTAAATGGACCCAGTGGAGGCTCAACAGTGGCTTGGATATCGGTTGGCTGGAGGTGAGGGTCCTTCTATCCTCAGTGCTTGTCCTGAGGCTGCCTTCCAAGTTTCTCAAGTCCATGTTCTGAACTTCTCTAGTTTGTGTTCAAGATCATCAAGGTTTCTTTGTTCTCCTGTGGCCCTCCATGTTTCTGAAGAATATTCTAAGTTTCTGAGAACTATTCCGTGTTTTGGAGGACTGTTTCATGTTCCCAAGTTTGATTCTATCAACCCTGTCTTGAGAGCATCATGTCTGTCTTGAGTTTACCAGCCTTGTCTCAAGAGCATCAGGTCCATCTAAAGTTTACTAGCTCTGACGAGTTTCCCAGGGCCTCCCAAGCCACCTGGTGCCAGCCTTAGGGAGGTAGGTACTGTCATGAGCCGTGCAGGCCTGTGCAACTGTATTTGTTACTTGTTGTCTTATCTAGAGTCACAAAGCCCTTGTGCTTTCTGTTTAATCTTGTCAAGTTTATTTTGACTGGAACGTGTTTTCCACATAATGTGATCATTTAAAGTTGACTCCTGATTAGTGCTTATTGCGGCATCCTTGTGTTTCAGGAATGATTCCTTTCGTGTTGTTGCTCAGTTGAGCCACCAACGTTCTGCTGGAACTCCAAAGAATAAATTCTTTTTCTATCTCTACATGAGAGTCTGTCTTTCTTTCGCACATGGGTTCAGTCGTCTGTCAGCGCACACTGTGACACTTTCTCTGTTGCAAGATCAGAATCAGAATCAGGTTTAATACTACCAAGATATGTCGCGAAATTTGTTGTTTTGTGGCAGCAGTACGTTGCAATACATAATAATAGAAATCTATGAATTACAATAAGTATATATAAAATTCAATTACAAATAGGTAGTGTAAAAAGAAAGCAAAAAAAGAAGAAGAAAAATAGCAAGGTGGTGTTCATGGGTTGATTATCCATTCCGATATATTATGGAGGAGGGGATAAAGCTGTTCCTGAAATTTTGACTGTGTGTCTTCAGGCTCATCTATCTCCTACTTGATGGTAGCTATGAGAAGAGGGCATTTCCTGAGTTTCTGGCTCTTCATCTCAATCCATCGCCCCACGGGAGCTTTCTCTGTCCACCGGGAATACCCTGTATTGCTGATGTTTCCGTACACCACACCACGTCTCCCTCATGGCACCTGGTTGGGACTGGATTCCTTTTGTAGATTCATATTTTGTTTCACCACAATGCTGCTTATCTGGGACATCTGCACTGTCTGGATTTCAGCCCACCCCTTCTCCCCTGTCACCATGAGCATGGGAAGGAAGGGGAAGAATTGTCCACTTCCTACCCTTACCCCTCCGTCATTATTTATGTCAGACGGAGGGATGAGGGAGTGGCAGCCTAGAGGGGAGGGGCAACAAAGAGGGAGGGGCTGTCACAGAATGATAGGAAGGGAGATGGGAGCACAGCTGGAGGGATGGGGATGATAAATGGAGTACCGCGAGAGGCGGCCGAAAGATTACAAGTCTGCTCAACTCTTACATTAAAAGTACGGTCTTTTGTTCGGAACAATTACTTTATTATTTAATATTGAAGATCACCCTCTTCCCTCTCCATCCCACCTCCACTCACCCTCCCCTTCTTCCTCCCTCTCCCCTCTCCATCACAACTTCCAACTCTTGCCCACCTCATGCCCTTAAAACCCACACATGGGCTCACTAAGAATAGGAAGGAGCCTTGTTCTAGGCCGTGCCTATGGACTTGACCGACTCAGGTCTCAGGTGGGGCTTGATGCAGATGCTTTGCTCCCCCATCCCACAACAATGTTACACTGAAGTCCCTTCCTTCTGTGGAACAGCCGACTCATGACATGACTCCACTGTGCCCTTTGGTCTTGGTGGCCTGCCAGGCCTCTGTGATGTTCAGACCGTGCTCCCTCAGTGGTCTTCATGATGCCTCCAGTCCTCTGGCGAGGTTGGAGGTGGTCCAGTAATTGAGATTTTTGCAGGACATGCACAGGCTGTACAAGAATGTACATGGAGAAGAGGCCTGCACTGTCTGCAGCTGTTTCAGAGGTTGTTGCTGTGACTCAAACCCTTGGTGGAGACCCAGCCCAGATCTTTCAACTTATCCTGTTGCTAACTTGTGTCGCCTCCACAATCGGGCCTGAGTTTAAGCCCTCCTCCTTGCACCTCAGAGGGTCCTCTTCAGTTGGAGGTGAGGTGCCAAATGTGAGTGCTGTCCCAGGCCCAGGTGTGGAGGGGCAAGTCTCTCTGCTGATCAGTTGCCATGTCAAATGAAATCTGGTGTAGACTTGGTAAGACCCGAAACAGAACCGCAGATATCCCAGTACCCTGGAATTCCTGTGGGAGGTGTGATTGCAGAGGATGTTGGTGAGGGTGAGGTCGCAGGTGACGGCAAATGGAGGCTGGGCCTGCACCATCATCACCAGGACCAGGGAGGTGATGAGAAGCACTACCCTCCGCACCACCAGGACACAAGACCACAGCAGTACAAGTTGATCCAAAGCTATGACCTGGATGAGCCCTCTGACAAAATGGCCCCCCAACAACAGCCAAAAGGGATTCTCAAGCAGAGTTGGAGAATGATCTCACACAAGGGACGCTTTCGAGGAGAGTCTGAATGGTAGGTCATATCCTGGGAGAGGAGAGAGAGAGAGAGAGAGAGCTTAGAATGTCCAAACAAAAAGAAATTATTCCAGAATTCCCACATGTGCATGGTGTCCCCAGTGTGGTTTCCAGGGGATACAGAGACAGGATCTGTACACAGTGCTCCCAATGTGGTTCTGATTCAGAGATAGAGTTGTGAACCATGCATGGTGCACCTGTGGTAGTTCTGAACCAGGTATATGGAACCAGTTCTTGGAAGTAGGTATAGAGGAGATGTCAGAGGTAAGTTTTTTTAAGAAGAGAGTGGTGACTGCATGGAATGGGCTGCCAGCGACAGTCGTGGAAGAGGATACGATAGGGTCTTTTAAGAGACTCCTGGATAGGTACATGGAGCTTAGAAAAATAGAGGGCTATGGGTAGCCCTAGATAATTTCTAAGGTAAGGACATGTTCGGCACAGCTTTGTGGGCCGATGGGCCTGTATTGTGCTGTAGGTTTTCTATGTTTTTCTGTGTTTCTATGTTTCTATATGGAGGCGGGAATCATGCATGCACTGCCAGTGTTGGTGTGACTGAAGAATACAGAGGTTTGAAATGTGGATGGTACACCTGGTGTTGGCCTGATCCAGCCCTTTCTGGATTTAACCCAATTTTGACAATCCCACTGCCCAACTCTCAGTACCTGTACTGATATTCCATGGGCAGGTGCATTGCTTCAATTATCCACACAGGTAGAAGGAACATGGGAGATTTCCAGCACGGAATAATGGCTTGTTTCGGTTCCCTGCTGCTTTTCTTAGGAACTGCGGATGACCTACAACAGCACCGGGAACCCTGTGGGAGGAGACTGCAAAGTTGCTGATTTGTTACACTGACTGGGACTCTGCTGCAGAGGTGGTCTGATGCAGGGACAGGGGGATGGGAATCATGCATGGTGTTCTCAGAAGCAAAGTTTTGGCTTTGGTCGGAGAGCTGGCATTAACTCAGGTTTCACAAGGGAAGAAAATATATAAATAAATGCCAAGCCAGGCAATGGTACAGTAAAGCAGACTGGTTTTACTGAGTTACTGGCCACTGGTTGTCAGAAGTTGGGGCGGAATTTCTTGTCATGTTGTCTACAGTGGAACAGGAATAAAAGGAGCTTCACTCTGTGTCTGGCTTTGGGAGGGTGTGAAGGGATGTTGTGGGAGTGTGTCATGTTGTCAATACTTATTACTTAATTATTTGTTACAGTGGATTTCAGTTAATTGGGCCATTGGTTATTGGGGCAGCCGTTACTTGGGACAACTCTTAAAGAACAATCCAATCGAAATAGTTGCCAAGAGTACTTTTCTTTATTTGGTACACTATGTCACTTAATTGGGACAGGAGGCTTTTTCCAAAATTTTTAACTGGTGTCAGTGGCATGAACTTATGTGGCTGCTGAAAAACTGCACCATGCTTCCAGTGAATGGTTTATTAATAGCATCATTTATGTGTGTTTCTGTTTTAAAAAAAAACAGTGATTTTTGTTTCTTATGGTTGGTGAGGAATAAGCAGTGAGATTATTCTGAACTCCTTCGCTCACTGCAATTTCAAGCACTTAGGTTTGGAGATGCCAGAAATGGCAGGGAGTTAAAATAAAAAATTTCACTACTTCAACAAGTTAGGAACAGCAAAGAACTTGGAGTCGACAATAATTTTGAATGTTACAATGGAAATGAAGATTTGGAGGATGCAATCATTGAAAGAATTGTGTGAAGGCAGTCCATTATCTACATTAGGTGCCGGGGTTGATTTTGTTCATTTACAGTCAATCAAAAGAGTATGGCATTGTACACTGGATTAGTTCTTCCCTTGATAGCTATTAGGAATTAATACTCAGTTTTATAGTGCGGTAGTAGTATTTATAGTGTTATTTGTTCTGTGTACTTTATTTAATACATAATTTGCTACTCAGTTAAATAGTAGTTTGTTTGTTATAACTCTTTAATTATTTCCATGAATCTTTGGCTAATTGGGGTAGCTGCTTAATTGGGACAAAATGTACTGTTCCTGAAGTGTACTAATTAATTGGAATTCACGGTATTATTGGCATTTCTTTTTTTCTTTATTTTTGTATTTGCACAGCTTGTTATCTTTTGCATATTAGTTGTTTGTCTGTCCAGTTGGGTGCAGTCTTTCATAAGACACAAAGCATAGGAGCAGAATTAGGCCATTCAGCCCATCATGTCTGCTCTGCCATTCCATCATGGCTGATCTCGGATCCAACTCAACCCCAGACAGCTGCCTTCTCGCCCTATCCTTTGATGCCCTGACTGATCAGGAAATGATCAATTCTGCCTTAAATATACGCACGGACTTGGCCTCCACCACAGTTTGTGGCAGAGCATTCCAGAGATTCACTACTCTCTGGCTAAAAAACATTTCTCCTTGTCTCGGTTTTAAAGGGCCACCCTCGAATTTGAGGCTGTACCCTCTTGTTCTGGATACCCCCACTATAGGAAACATCTTCTCCACATCCACCCTATCTAGTCCTTTCAACATTTCATGGGTTTCAATGAGATTCCCCCGCATCCTTCGGAATTCCAGGGAGTACAGGCCCAGAGGTTCAAACACTCCTCATATGCTGTATTAACATACATTTCCCAACCCTGCATTCCATCTGCTACTTTTTTTGCCTGTTCTTTCAATATGTTTGTCCTCCTGAAATCGCATTGCTTCTTCAGCACTACCTACTCCTCCACCTAGCTTCATATCATTTGCAAACTTTGTCACAAAGCCATCAATTCTATTATCCAAATCATTGACAAACAATGTGAAAAGTAGCGGTCCCAATACTGTCCCCTGAGGAACACCACTGGGCACCGGCTGCCAACCAAAAAAGGCCACTTTTATTCCCATTTGCTGCCTCCTGCCGGTCAGCCATTCCGCTATCCATGCTAGTATTTTTCCTGTAATGCCATAGGATTTTATCTTGTTAAGTAGCCTCATGTGTGGCACCTTATCAAACACCTTCTGAAAATCCAAGTAAATGACGTCCACTGCTTCTCCTTTGTCCACCCTGCTTGTTACTTCCTCGAGGAAATCTAACAGATATATCAGGCAGGATTTCCCTTTCTAGAAACCATCCTGAATTTGACTTATTTTATCATTGGTCTCCAAGTACCTTGATACTTCATCCTTAATAATAGACTCCAACACTTTTCCAACCTCTGAAATTAAGCTAACTGGCCTATAATTTCCTTCCTTTTGCCTTCCTCCCTTCTTAGAGTGGAGTGACAGTTGCAATCTTTCAATCCTCTGGGACTATGCCAGAATCAACTAATTCTTGAAAGATCATGACCAATGTATCCACCATCTCTTCAGCAACTTCTCTCAGGACTTTGATGTAGCCCATCTGGTCCAGGTGACTTATCCACCTTAAGACAGTTGAGTTTGTCTAGCACTTTTTTCTTCGTAACAGCAATGGAATTCACTCCTGCTGCCTAACACTCATGGACCTGTGGCACACTGCTAGTCTTCCACAGTAACGACAGATGCAAAGTACCCATTAAGTTCATCTGCCATTCCTTTGTCCCCCATGACTACCTCAAGAGCATCATTTTCCAGTGGTCCAATATCAACTCTCACACCTTTTTACTCTTTGTACAACTGAAAAAAATTTTGGTATCCTGCTTTATATTTCTGGCTAGTCTGCCCTTGTATTTTATCTTTTCCCTTCTTAGATATTTTTTATTTGTGTTTTGTTGTATTTTAAAAGCTTCCCAATCATTCAACTTCCTACTCACTTTTGCAAACTTGTATGCCACTTTCTTGGCTTTTATGCAGTCCTTAACTTCCTTTGTCAGCTACGGTTGCCTACCCCTGCCATTTGAGAACTTCTTATTCTGAGGGACATGTCTATCCTATGCCTTGTGAAATATTCCCAGAACCTTCAGCCATCTCTGCTCTGCAGTCATGCCCGCCGGTATCATCCTCCAATCCACCTAGACAAGCTCCTCTCCCATGCCTCTGTAATTCCCTTTATTCTATTGCGATACTGATACATGTGAGTTATGCTTCTCCTTTTCAAACTGCAGTATGAATTCCATCATAGTATGATCATTGCCTCCTAAGGCTTCCTTTACATTTAACTCCCTAAAAAAAGTTTGGATTGTTACACAACACCCAATCAAAGATGGCCTTTCCCTGAGTAGGCTCAAGAATAATCTGCTCTAAAAAGCCATCTCATAGGCATTCAACAAAATCTCTATCTAGTGATCTGACAGCAACCTGATTTTCCCCATCCCCTTGCATATTGAAGTCCCCACTACAAGTGTGTCATTTCCCTTATTACATGCCTTTTCCAGTTCCCTTTGCAATCTCAACCCCACATCTTGGCTACTATTTGGAGCCCTATATAAGATTCCATAAGACCATAAGACATAGGAGCAGAATTAGGCCATCTGGACCATCAAGTCTGCTCCACCATTAAAACATGGATGATCTTTCTTTTCTCCTCCTCACCTCCAGTTCCCCGCCTTCTCCCTGTAACCTTTGATGCCATGTCCAATCAAGAACCTATCAATGTCTGCCTTAAATACACCCAACGACCTGGCCTCCACAATTGCATGTGGCAAAAAAAATCCACAAATTCACCACCCTTGGCTAAAAAAATGTCTCCGCATCTCTGTTTTGAAGATAGTAAAAAATGTCTCCGCATCTCTGTTTTTAAGATAGCGCTTCTGTAGTGGATTGGTGAATAAGATTGACTTTGATTGGGGTATTTCTTCTCAGCAATGGGATTGTGCATGGTGGTCTTAAATATCTGAGTTAATAATCGCTGTTGCATAATATGATAAAAAAACTTTCTCGCTGAACACAAATCGGTTGTACAGTGAATCTGGAAAGAGCGGTCACTCGTAACGGAAATCAAATAATCTTCCGAATAATTATTTTGAAGATGCAAGAATAAATAATTGAATTTCTATCTTATTTTCAAATCCCTCCCTTTACTAGAAACAGATACTTCACTCCAGTCTTCAGCTCCTCCCTGAATTTTCTCTGTGTCAGTCCATAGATACAAGTGTTGGTGCAGGTATTGAGAAAAGCCAGCATAAACGCACATTGCTGCAGGATATAGGTCGGTTTGTTGAAATACCTGTCTGTGAAGGAATAGTTTTCAAGTTGCCAGTTCATGGAATGTACAGCATGGGGCATCCAAAATAATACGAAGTTGGCCGACAGAGCGAACAACAGAATCATTGACTTTCTCCGGTTTGCCACCTCTGGATCATTCTGATTTTCGCTGCTGTTCCGAAGTGCCTGGCGAACTTTACTTGTCGCTTTAATGCGTTTGATAGTTAAAACATTAAAGAGCAGGATTAAACACATGGACAGTAGAGGAGTTGTGGTGCTGTCAAATACCTCGTAGGCTTTCCACAGTGGTGACGTAAAGTATGCAGATGCGGCGGCACAACGCCATTTATCCACTGCAAAGTAGAATGGAATGGCCTTAGCACAGCAGGCTGAGCTCACTGTTGTTATCACCACAGTCGCTGTTCTCTCGGTGCAATATCGGTTCCGCAGCTTCTGACAGCTAATGGCGATGTAGCGATCGAAAGTGAAAGCGACCGTCAACCAAACGGAAAATTCCTTGGTTGCGATGACCAGCACTAGCAGTACAGAGCACGCCGGAGTAACGAGCAAGAAATTAGCAAACAAGTAGATATAATTTATCTTCTCAAATATAATAAAAACGATGACCACCATCAGATCTGCTGTCGCCATGGCCACCAGGTAGAGACTGATGCATTTGGATAGTCCGCATTTTCCGCGGGACAGGATTACAATCGCCGTTAAATTAACTGAAATAAATTATAAAATATTTTATTACTACCAGCTACCGCAATCAATGTGATTTTAATTTGCGTGTGTGAGTAATAGTTGGATCGGACCATTGATTGTCTGGATACGCCGCCAAGTTACCAGCCCGCCTGCGCTGACCGAGATTCAGGCAGATTCTACGCTATGATGTGCAACTTGGATTTCGCCTGTTTCACATCCTGAAGTGAACCATCGAAAGAAAAGCAAGAGGCTGACATCAGAGCGCCCTCAGGCGGTTCAGATAAGTAGTGAACAGAGGACCGGATACCTGGTTAGGTGCATCACGTGCTGTCTCTATCGCTCGAATGGGATGGCTCTTGCGGAGAAATATTCGAGCAGTAGAGACATTGATTTTTATTTCATATTATATGGCATAATAGTACTTTAACTTAATTTACTTCACTGGATTCTATTTTAAATTAAATTATGACATCGACAAAAATGTCTTAACACTTATTTCATTGGAAATTGTGAAATATTTGGAGACGACGGGCGAACCGCCTGATCTCACGAGATGTGAAATGGCTGTCAGGACTATCCGGGCACAGAGAGACAGATCATCCGGCTCTGAGTGAGCGGCCACTCTCTGACCACTCCGCCTGGAGGAACGGTGATATCAGCGAGGGGTCCCGAATGTTGGGGGGCGCAGAAATAGGGAGACCAACTTTGCGAACGGGCACCGTTTAAAGTAGCCGTATCTGAGACGAGTGACATGATCACGCTCACGAAAAATTTATAATAATCTGTAAACAATGAAAGACACAGACTTACTCAGTTATTATCCACATATCCAGTTAATATTAGGTAGATGGTTAATTGGAAAGTAAGAAAGGAACCACCTAACAATACGGGATAATTATGGTAATAGGACACAAATTATACTCCTCCCTTCATCAGAAAGTCGTACTGGAAAGGGCAAAGTGATGGAGTAACGGTTCATTCTCTGCTTTGAGGACAAACCTGTTCTCGTTTGGAGAAGCAGATCAATAATTGACAGACACAACCATATCTCCTTTGCATGTTTGCGTTTACTCCGCTATTGGCGAGGCCCAGGAAAAGGGGTCATGTTTGCTTATTGATCCTCAGAAGGTTGGCCACATTGGTATATAATTGAATTGCAATTATAAAACAGCATGAAATGACATACCATTTACTTCTTTCATTGGATGACACTGTACATGTGATTCACATGTATTGCTTTCGCCTGTTAAACTTAAAACGCACGGATCGCACAGAGACGACATGGATGTCATTCCCGCAGTTTTGATGAATGTAACACCGTAAGACACAGGAGCAGAACTAGGCCATTGGGCCCATTAACAGCAGAAGAAGAATGCATGGTACATGGAGAGAAAGGAAAAGCGGTAACCTGAGAAGAATTGTGCTGGGACTGCCTGAGGTCTAAGCGGATCCAGGCGTGACCTGCCCTGATTTGGCAAACCTCACACGCCTCAGGGCTGGTGAGTCATGGCTGCCCCTGACAGGAGGGTATGTGGTGAGAATCTTGGTAACTGTCTTGTTGAAGTACTGAAAGGTCTGGACCCGAAAACTCGATCTTCTTGGATGCTGCCTGACCTACTGAGTTCCTCCAGCATTTTTTGTGCTGCATTTTACTGACTGCGCATTCTTTTTTCTGGCATTAATTGGTGTTGATAACAATACAATGTGTAATGTGTGCTTAGACTGATATCACAGATATATATATTAATCCACGATGCCGCAAGCGGAATACAAAGACTGGCTATCACCTTACCAGGAACACCAACTGCTGCAAGCACCGGCCAGTAAATTCTGACGATGTTGTAAATTGCAGGATATCCCATTTTCTTCCAGAAGCAGAGATCAGTTGTACTAATTGTTTCAACTGTCTGCAGGTACTGATTCAAGAAGTTCTTATATACCAGGTGGAACAACGATTAAGTCAGTAGTGCTCCCATCGGTCACATTAGTCACGATCCACTGAACAAACAGGTCGAGTTAGCTGTTTTTACTCTTTGTGACAATGTCTAGTACAATTAGCTCTTCCAGGAGAATTGCAGGAACATTCATTTATTGTTGCCTCGAAATATTTTCAGTGGAAAACATTAGCGCAGTTTTGTTTGGCATTGCTTGAATCGGTAAAAATATTTTTTTTTGTCATTTGAGTGTTCATTTTTTGGATAACACACACCTTCGTCTGCATTGCTAATCAACTGAAAACTCGTTAGGATCAGGCGGACCAATAACACGAAGTGGGTTGAATGTAGGTGAAATGAGCGATAAGCCTTTCTACGAACGGACAGTACAGTCGCAGTCTTCTGTGACTGGGGTCTTCAGCTTTGGAAGCGACAACATCCGGTAGTGAAAATTTAAAATAAAATTTATTGCGTGCCCAAACACCTCATGATTTCAACATGCCTAACAACTACCCGCAGAGATGTCTGCACAGGTAACCAGTTTTCCGTAAAATGGCTGAAATTTGTACAAGAGTTGAGACAATATTTTTCAGGATAGACAAAGTTCATTCGGCTCGAATCAGTGCATCACCCGAGAGACCACTTCGTATTGATGAACCTTGATGCAGACTTTGCTTATTTATCTGCATGACCTTTATAAGTATTTTTAAGCCTATGATTTGATTGTTAATTCCTCCAAGACATTTCCTACCTGACCGAATCCCTAAAGTAACTGCAATAATCTGCTCTCCCACCCACGTACCAAGTGGGCTGTCCTTACACACTTTGACAGACACACGAGGAACAATTCTTCTCCTGAACTGTTTGCTGCATCAATTATGTTCATGACGTTATGGTGTCTCCTAGCTAATTAGCCCAAATTCACGGATAATCAAAATTTATTAAATGATGATGAGGAAATTTTCTCATCATGTACAACAAGCTCATACTCTCTGTGAAACTATTTCGTTTATTTTCTATATGACTATTCGTCATAGTCGGTCTCTCATTGTCGGGTCTCTGACGTGCCATATCTCTACCAATTCCTGAAACATTTTCCTCTCATTTTGCAATTATTTGTTGAACCAAAATATATTTTTAATTTTATTGCATTGAAATGTGTTTCACCATGCCTTGTCGGCTTCTCCTTATGGTCATGTAGGCGCGTCAGCAATGGTTTCCATTACATTTTCAAGGACATTACTGAAATCAGACCCGGACATGATGTAGATATTAGCATTTATTTCACGCTTTCACCAATCATCCCTTGCACACGAGGGCAAGATAAGAAATATTAATAAATAATGACGTTGATAAATTAGACCAACACATTGATTGAACAATATGGTGACAGTGTTTCATCGGTACTCTGGATTTATTCTGCAGCTCCATTTCAATCACACCATATCTGTATGAATTTCAAAGAGGGTGATTGAACATCTATTGTTTACATGGAAAGCTGTATACAGTATATGTCAACTCGTTCTTTCTACTGGCTTCTATTGCCTCTTTGACTAACTCGGCCTTTCCGTTTTTGGTAAAGTAATGTCGGATTAAACTTTCCAACGAGCAGTATTTAATTCCAGAATTTGCTCTGGCATAGTTTATATCACACCGATGCAGTTAAAATCGGTTTCCATTTATGCAGAATCTACATTTTTTTTGCTTAATACACTTTTGCTTGTCCACAATGGAAGTCCAACTCTCGCGGTATAAGACCATTAGACCGTAAGATGAGGGAATAGTATCAGGCCATTCTGCCCATTAAGTCAACTCCGCCATTCCATCGTCGCTGATTAGTCACTGATTTATTATCCCTCAGAACCCATTCTTCTGCCTTCTCCGGGTAATGTCTGATGCCATTAGTAAACAAGAGCCCATCAATCTCTGCATTAAGTATACCCAATGATATGGCCTTCACAGCATTCCGTGGCAATGGATTCCGTATATTCACTATCTTCTGAGTAAAGAAATTCGTCTTATTTCCATTCTAAAGGGTCGAACTTGTATTCTGAATCTGTGCCCTCTGGTACTACCTGCTCCTACTATAGCAAACATCCTCTACAAACCCATCTATCTGTGGCCCGTCGAGTCTGCTCCGCCATTCAATCATGGCTGATCATGTTTTCCCACCAAAATCCCTACTTCCCACTTTCAATATTAGATCGGTTTCAGTCAGATTTCCCCCTCATGCTTCTAAACTCCAGCGCGTACAGTCCCAGAGCCATCAAACGTTCCACAGGTACTAATCCATTTCTTCCCAGAATCATTCTCGTGAAATTTCTGTAGACTATCTTCAACGCCAGCAAATATTTTTTAGATAAGGGACATAAAACTGCGGTCTGAACAATGCCCTACAAAGCCTCAGAATTACAGATTTGCTTTTTATTCTAGTCCTCTCGAAATGAATGCAGACATTGCATTTACCCTCCTTATCACAAACTCAGCCTGAAAGTTAACCTTTAGCCAAACTTGCACGAGGTCTCCCATGTCCCTTTGCACCGTTGATTTCCGGATTGTTCACCATTAAAGAATAGTTTACACTTTTATTCTTTATACCAAAGAGCAGGAGTATACAGTTTCCTACACTGTATTCTATTTCCACCTCTTTGTCCATTCTTCTAAACTTTCCAAGTTCTTCTGCAGACTCCGTGCAACCTCAACACTACTTGCCCAAACTAGTATCTTTGTATCGTCGGGCAAACTGGCCACAAAGCGATCAATTCCGTCATGCGAATCACTGATATAAAATGGGAAAATAAGTGGACGCAATAGTGACCCCTGCGAAACACCCCATTAGTCACTGGGAGCCAACCAGAAAAGGCCCGTTAACGGAAAACACTTCTTATAAATCTGTTGGAATTGTTTGTGGGTGAAACAGGCAGGATAGAGAAAGGCGTGTTAGTAGGTGCTACCTACTTGGATTTTTTCAAGGTGCCACACATAAGGTTGCGAAACAAAATAAGAGTCTATAGTATCACAGGAAAGATACTAACATAGATAGAAGTTTGGCTGACTGGCAGGAGGTAAACAGTGGGAATTAATGCGGCATTTTCTAGCTTGTCCACTTGGCCAGCATAGATGAGTTGCTCTGAAGGGTGCAACTCCAATGAGCTGGGAGCAGGATGAGTTGTGAGAATGATGCACAGAGGGTTTGGAGGATGTAGACAGGAGAAGGGAATGAGTGAAGATGTGGCAAATGGAGCAGATTGCAGGAAATGTGAACCGTCCACGCCGAGAGGAACAAACTAGAAGAGTAATTTTACATGGGGACAGAGTGAAATGTCAGAGGGATCTGGATGTCCTTGTAAGTAAATCACTGAGAGTTAACAGGGAAGTAATGAGGGAGACAAGCTGTATTTTGTCCTGTGATGCAGGAGGATTGGAGAGAAGGGGTAGAAATGTCTCACTGGGAAGTGAAAGGACCCTAGTGAGACTGCACTTTGAATAATGCGCCAGGTCTCTTCACTACCGCAGGAAGGGAAGACCTGTAATGGAGGGAGTACATTGACCATTCCCTACACTGAATGGACTGGTTCCAGGGATGGTAGGCTGGCTGTATGAGGACAGAGTGACTGGGCTGGGTTCGTATTTTCTGGAATAAGCGATCTGCAGGGTTCTTTCAGGGTGTGTCAGCCTGTGTACAAAGCGGTTGTTTCACCTACTGAGGACCCAGTAACAGAACTATCTCAGAATGGCGTGACGTTCACTCAGGATGGAGATGAGTTTACATTCCTTTAATAGGAGAACAATTTCAAAATATATTTTTAGGTAAGGAATGTGGAGCCTCGGGTGCTGAGTAGAGTCAACCCCAAGGACAACAGTCTCCGGTGGAGTTTTAGTCACGATGTGAATTGTTGTGCATGACGCTTCGGGCCGTGGAGTGTTTCGGCCCGAAACGTCGACGGGTTACTCCTTTCTATAGATGCTGCCTGGCCTGATGAGTTCCTCCAGCATTTTGTGTGTTGCTCGTGACTTCCACCAGCTGGAGATTTCCTCGTGTTTGTGACTACCCAAAAATGTCGCCCTTCAGTCGCTAGAGCTGTCCGAATTAGTCCCCATATGGAATTCCGGGGCGGGGCCTTGTCCTAAAATTCATACCAGCAACGTTTGCATTCGGCCGAACGAAGTACGGAGTCGATGCGGCCACGCCTGTGGGAAGAGATAAGAGTCAACGTTTCAATGGCGCCACGGTGGCGTAGTGGCTTGAGCGCAGCCATGATAGCTCGGATTTCCATTAAAGCATCATTGTTACAATAATGTGACAAATGCAATTACATATTGGACTGATTTAGAAATACCATGTATAGATTGAGGGATTATACCAATCAAAACTGTCAATTTATTAGGTTGTAAATTAATTTTTAAAGCTTTAGAACTTGTGGAAAAATATTTTTTCAAAACTGTTTACGTACAGAACACGATCAAACCATATGTGTCAGTGTAGCTATCTCAGTTTTACATCTATCACACTAAGTATTAACATTAGGAATTATTTTAGACAGTCCCTCCTTTGTCAAATAATAACGATGTACAATTTTAAATTGGATCAAAGAATGACTTGCGCAAATCGAAGAAGAATTAACCAACTTCAAAATTCGCAACCAATCCTCTGTTATCAAGGTCATGTTAAGCTCTCTTTCCCAATCTTGCTTAATCTTAAATGGAGGATAATTATCCTGTTGTAATAGTAAATTATGAATTTTCCCAATAAAACCTTTCATTAAAGGGGTAATTTTTAAAGCAATGTCTAACAGGTCAGAATCTTGTATATATGGAAAACTACTTAAATATTCTTGTGAAAAATGTCTAACCTGAAGATATTGCAAGAAGTGCGAGTATGAAAGAGAGTATTTAGTTACTGATTTCTCAAAGGACATCAATCGGCCTTCTTGAAACAAATCCATAAAGGAATAAATTTCTTTATTCCTCCAAAGAGAAAAGGTAGGATCACTAAGTGAAGGTTTAAATAAATAGTTTCGATAAATTAAACTAAGAAGGTTAAATTTTTTTAAGATTAAAAAACTTACGAAACTGGTACCAAATTCGTAGTGACTGCTTAATCATCGGATTAATATTTAAAATAGAAAGTTTGGCTCGTTGTACAGGTAAAGAAGCTCCTAATAAAGAACTTAAGTAAAATTGTTTCACAGCTTTCAATTCCACGTCAACCCAGGTTCTGGGTCTTTGTCCAGTCTCCGGCTCGGAGTCCAAGCCCAGACTCCTAGTTCCCAGTTCCTGGTCCTGGTCCCGCTTGCCTAGCCAATGCCCTAGCCCAGTCTGTGTTCTTGTCCCAGCTCTCTAGTCAAGTCCTAGCACTTCAGTGTCTGTGTCTTGCATTTGGGTCTGCCAACAACGCCCCCACTTATGACACTTCTGCTCCCTGAGTATAGGCAGAAAGTTAAGACCGTAGCACCAGTAGTAAGCAGTAAGTTATGGAGATGGGAGGCGCAGGAGTGCTTACAGTACTGCTTTGAATCAGTGGATTGGGCTGTATTCAGGGATCCATCGTCGAGTCTTAATGAGTACATCACAGCTGTTGCTGTATTCTTTAAAACCTGTGTGGATGAGTATGTGCCAACGAGAACTTTACTGTACATACCCAAATCAAAAGCCATGGATGAACCAGGAGGTTCATAGTCTACTGAGGGCTGGAGCTGTGGCATTTAAGTCTGGCGACGCAAGACTGTACAGGAAACCAGGTATGACTTGCGGAGGGCTATTTCAAGAGCTACGGAACAATTCTGAATGAGGTTGGCGATGACATCAGCTGCATGTAAATTCTTGCAGGGCTTGTAGACCATTACATCCTGCAAAGAGAAAGCCAACGTCATGAATGGCAGTGATGCTTCACTCACAGACCATTCAACGTCATTATGCTCGCTTCATACGGGGGGATAAACTTCAACTATGAGGGTACTTGCACAACCCAGTGACCCTGTGATCTTTGTCTTAGAGGCCAATGCCAGGCTGTCCTTCAAGAGGACGAAACCTCGCCAGGCGGCTAACACTCTTAAAACCTGTGCCATCCAACTGGTAATGCAGTGTGTGTGTGTGTGGGGGGGGGGGGGGTGGGCGGTGTTCAAACACATTTTCAATCTCTCATTGCAAAGGTTGGACGTTCCCACCTGCTTCTAATGGGCAACAACTCTACCCGTGCCCTAGAAGAGCAGGGTGAGCTGCCTTGACGACAATTGTCCAGCAGCACTCACATCTCGCGTGATTAAATTATTTGAGAAGTTGGTTATGGCTGGAACCAATTGCTGCATCAGCAAGGACCTGGATCTACTGCAATTTGCATGTCGCCATAATAGGTCTACAGCAGATGCGATTTCACTGGCTCTCTAGGTGGCCTTGGATTTCCTGAACAATTCCAATACCTATGCCAGGATGCTGTTTATTCACTACAGCTCAGTGTTTAATCCCACAATTCTCACAGTTCTGAACTAAGAGCTCCAGAACCTGGGGTTCTGTACCTCGCTCTGCAACTGGGTCCTCGACTTCGTAACTGGAAGACGACTATCTGTGTGGATTGGAAATAAGATCTCAATCTCATTGACTATCAACACTAGCTCACTTCAGGGATGGGTGTGCCTAGTCCACTGCTGTACTCTCTCTACAGCTATGACTGTGTGGCTAGGATCAAATGCCATTGATAACTTTGCTGACAATACAGCCATTGTTGGCATAATCTCAGATGGTGAAGAGAGGGCATGCAGGAGCGAGTCATACAGTGCCTTGATAAAGTATTCAGCCCCCAACCCTTTGTTCACATAAATATGACTACAAGGGATTTTTGTCAATTTAACTGCTGTTTTATTTGTGAATCTCATGCTCTTATTTCACAGTAGATCCCTAAAAACAAGGAGCATTGTAAAGCATGAAAAGCTAAATATTCAAAAACTGAAATGTCAGCAGTGCAAAAGTATTCATCCCCTTTTCTCAGTACTTGGTTGAACCACCTCTCACAGCTATCGTAGCCAGTAGCCGTTTTGGATAAGTCTCTATTAGCTTTGCACGATGTGATGAAGCAAGATTTGCCCATTCCTCCTTGTAAGATTTCTCAGGCTGTGGCAGGTTCGTTGGGGAGCTGCGGTGGACAGCCATTGACGTCTGCCAGAGATGTTCGGTAGTGTTAAAGTCAAGACTGTAACTGGGACACTCAAGGCTATCAATTTTCTTCATTTGAAGCCACTCCATCGTTGCTCTGGCGATGTGTTTTGGGTTGTTGTCCTGCTGAAAGATAAACTTTCTCCTCTGTTTAAGCTTTTCAACAGAGGCTAGCAGGGTTAGCTCCAGGATCTCTCTGTATGTTGCAGTATTCGTCTTCCCATGAATCCTGACCAAATTTCCAGTTCTGCTGCTTATTTTTTTTAAGTATTTATTTACTTTTAGATATTTAGTTTAAAAAATATTTTTAGTCACAATGGAATGGCTTCAAATGAAGAAAATTAATGTCCTTGAATACCCTAGTCAGAGACCTAACCTTAACCGGAACGAACATCTTTGGTAAGACTTAAAATTGCTGTCTACCGCAGTTCCCAAATTCACCTGGCACAGCTTGAGAAACTTTGCAAGGACGAATGGGAATATCTTTTTCCACCACGTTGTGGAAAGCTAATGGAGGCTTATCCAAAAAGATTATGGTTCAACTTCAACTAAGTATTGAGCAAAGGAAATTAATACTTTTAAACTGTTGACATTTCAATTTCTGAAATTTTAGGTTTGCAAGCTTTTCAGTTTTCCCTGACACTGGACACTGGAAAAAGAGTAGCTGATTTATAAGCAAAAATTCTCGGTTAAATTGATCGAAATCCTTGGTTGTAATACTCATTTACACGAACAAACGTTTGGGGGCTGAGCAGTTTGTCAACGCACTGTACAGTACCAGCTAGTTGAGAGGTGTCGCAGTAACGACCTTTCATCCAACATCAGTAAGACCAAAGAACTGATTGTGGGCTTCAGAGAGGGTAAGCTGAGGGAGCAGTCCTCATAAGGGAATCAGAAGTGGAGGGGGTGAGCAATTTCAGGTTCCTGGGTGTTAATATCTCTGAGGACTTAACCTGGACCCAACATATCGATGCAGCTATAAAGAAGGCAAAACAGCAGCTATATTTCATTAGGAGTTTGAGGAGATTTGATACGTCACCAAGAAACACTCGGAAATTTCTACAGATGTACCGCAGAGAGCATTTTAACTGGCTGTATCACCGTCTGGTATGGGGTGGGGGCGCTACTGCGCAGCATCGAAGTAAGCTGCAGAGGACATTTTCAAGGAGCGGTGCCTCAGAAAGGTGCACCCATCATTAAGGACCCCCACCACCCAGGACATGCCGTTTTCTTATTGCTGCCATCACGGATGAGGTACGGAAACCTGAAGGCAAACACTGAACAATTCAGGAGCAGCTTGTTCCCCTCTGCCGTCCGACTTCTGAATGGGCATTGAACCCATGAACACGACCACACTACTTTTTTATTTCCTATTTTTTCACTACTTATTTAATTTAACTAATACAGAAGTATATTTACTTTAATTCACGGATTTTCTTCTCTATTATCATGTATTGCATCGTACTGCTGCCTCAAACTTAAGCAATTTCATGACATAAAGCTGATTCTGATTCTGCTATCTTTGACTTATCTCTTCGGCAGTCTGAAATTCCCTCCTGCTTGAAGCAGGATTTATTTAGCTGGTGCTCACGAAGAAACGTGGTAATCTGCCTCAATGACTATCGTCCACTCGCACTTACATCCACTGTGATGACGTGCTTCGAGAAGTTGGTGATCGTACCTGAGGGGCGACTTGGATCCGCTCCAGTTTTCCTACCGTCTCAAGATGTCGACAACAGATGCCATTTCATTGGCACTTGACTCAACCCTGGAACATCTAAGGTGTATACATCAGGATGACATTTATTGACTACAGCTCGGCAATGAATACTATCATCCCATCAAAACCAATGACAAGCTCCAAGACTTTAGACTCCATACCTCCTTGTGCAACTGGATCCTCGATTTCCTCAGCTGCAGACCCCAGTAATTTCGGATTGGCAACAGCATCGCATCCACAAGCACCATCAACACGGGTGCACCAAAACGCTATGTACTTCTCCACCTGACCTATTTGCTATATACTTATGACTGTGACGCTAACCATAGCTCCAATGACATATTTAAGTTTGCGGACGACACCACTGTCAGTGGACGAATTACAGGTGGTGAGGAATAAGCATTTAGGAGGGAAATTGAAAATCTGACTGAATTGTGCATCAACAACAACCTATCGCTGAATGTTAGCAAAGTTAAAGAGCTGATTATTGACCAAGGAGGAGGAAACTGGAGACCAATGAGTCGGTTTTCATCTCGGGCTCGAAAGCGGAGAGGGTCCGCAACTTTAAACTCCTCGTCGTAATAATTTCAGAGGCTCTGTCTAGGGTCCAGCACATAAGTGCCATTACATAGAACGAACGGCAGTGCCTCTAATATTTTAGAAGTTTGTGAAGATCCAGCATGTCATCGATTGATAAACTTCTATAGATGCGCGGTGGAGAGCACACTGACCGCCTGGTATGGATATACTAATGCCCTTGAACGGAAAAGCATACACAATCCAATGCCTACAGCCCAGTCCGTCGCCACGGTAGCGCAGAGGACAGCGCGGCGCTGCTCCAGTTTGTGGCGTTGGAGTTCAGAGTTCAATTCTGGCGTCCTTTGGAGGGACTCTCCCAGTGCATTGCGTGGGTTTTACCCGGGTGCTCCGGTTTCCTATCACATTCCAAAGACGTACCGGGCAGGCTAATTGCTGGTTGTAAATTGTCCCTTGTAAATTAACCCCGTGGTAAATTGGGGTTTTCAGAGGTTGCTGGGGGCGGCGAGGCTCGAACACCGGAATAGCCTACTCCGCGGTGTATCTCTAAATAAAGTAAAATAAAATCACGGATAAAGCCCTCGCCGCCATTGAGAACATCTACATACAGCGTTGTTGCAGGAAAGCAGCATCCATCATCAAGGACCCCAACCATCCAGGTAATGCAATTCTCTCGCTGCTGCCATAAGGAAGGAGATACAGGAACCTCAGGACCCACACCAACAGGAACAGTTATTACCCCGCAACCATCACGCTCTTGGACTGGAGGGGTTATCTTCACTCAAATGTTTTCACACCTGCAATGAACTGTTCCCAGAATCTAAGGACGCACTTTCAAGGGCTCTTCCTCTGGTATTTTTTTACTGATGTATTACTGTTGCTATTTTTTTTTTCTTTTTTTTGTATTTGGGCATTTTTGCCGTTTGCACATTGGTTGAGAATTGCTGTTGTTAGTGGTTTATTTGTTCTGCGGAAAGCAGTTTATTAATTATATTTTGGTAACCCCTCTAAACCCCATTTCACCGCGAGGCCTGATCTAGTTCACACTTCCTGCAGAGCAACCTGTTAAACTCCGGTCGCACTTTAAGAGCAGCGACCCACCCATAACCTGGCAGTGTTTAAACAATGACGGACCGCGTACAGAACCCGACAGTCGGTTTTATTCCCATTGGCTTCGAATTATACTTTTCATTCCTCTCGAAAAAATACTCACTAATTTTAGCTACACTTGCCTTAAATGTGTCGGGCTTCAGCAACGGGAGCAAACAAGGAGAAGGAGTCAACAAACAGAGCTGCAATGATTGATTTTAGATTAGATTTTAACACAAGATTTCTCGCGGGATTTTCAAATTTCAGTGTATTAAAGGAGGTAGAGACTTATTTTCCGGCGCTTCTGTAGTGGATTGGTGGATAAAATTGACTTTGATTGGGATATTTCTTCTCACCAATGGGATTGTGTACGGTGGATTTAAATATCTGAGTTAATAATCGCTGTTGCATAATATGATAAAAAAAACTTTCTCGATGAACACAAATCGGTTGTACAGTGAATCTAGAAATTGCGGTCGCTTATAAGGGAAATCTTCCGAATAATTATTTTGAAGATGCAAGAATAAATAATTGGATTTGTATTTTATTTGCAAATCTCCCCCTTTACTATAAACAGGTAGTTCACTCCATTCTTCAGCTCCTCCCTGAATTTTCTCTGTGTCAGTCCATAGATGCAAGTGTTGGTGCAGGTATTGAGAAAAGCCAACATAAACGCACATTGCTGCAGGATATAGGTCGGTTTGTTAAAATACCTGTCTGTGAAGGAATAGTTTTCAAGTTGCCAGTTCATAGAATGTACTGTAAGGGGCAACCAAAATAATACGAAATCTGTTTGCTCTAAACAACAGAATCATTGACTTTTTCCGATTTGCCACCTCTGGATCAATCTGATTTTCGCTGCTGTTCCGAAGTGCCTGGCGAACTTTTCTTGTCGCTTTAATGCGTTTGATAGTTAAAACATTAAAGAGCAGGATTAAACACATGGACAGTAAAGGAGTTGTGGTGCTGTCAAATACCTCGTAGGCTTTCCACAGGGGTGATGTAAGGTATTCAGATGCGGTGACACAACGCCATTTATCCACTGCAAAGTAGAATGGAATGGCCTTAGCACAGCAGGCTGAGCTCACTGTTGTTATCACCACAGTCGCTGTTCTCTCAGTGCAATATCGGTTCCGCAGCTTCTGACAGCAAATAGCGATGTAGCGATCGAAAGTGAAAGCGACCGTCAACCAAACGGAGCATTCCTTGGTTGCGATGACCAGCACTAGCAGTACAGAGCACGCCGGAGTAATGAGCAAGAAATTAGCAAACAGGTAGATATAATTTATCTTCTCAAATATAATAAAAACGATGACCACCATCAGATCTGCTGTCGCCATGGCCACCAGGTAGAGAGTGATGCATTTGGATAGTCCGCATTTTCCACGGGACAGGATTACAATCGCCGTTAAGTTAACTGAAATAAATTATAAAATATTTTATTGCTACCAGCTACCGCAATCAATGTGATTTTATTTGTGTGTGTGAGTAATAGTTATATCGGACCATTGATTGTCTGGATACGCCGCCAAGTTACCAGCCCGCTTGCGCTGACCGAGATTCAGGCAGATTCTACGCTGTGATGTGCAACTTGGATTTCGCCTGTTTCACATCCCGAAGTCAACAAGTGAAAGAAAAGCAAGAGACTGACATCAGAGCGCCCTCAGGCGGTTCAGTTAAGTAGTGAACAGAGGACCGGATACCTGGTTAGGTGCATCACGTGCTGCCTCTATCGCTCGAATGGGATGGCTGTTGCGGAGAAATATTCGAGCAGTAGAGAGATTGATTTTTATTTCATATTTTGTGGCATAATAGTACTTTAACTTAATTTACTTCACTGGATTCCATTTTAAATTAAATTATGACATCGACAAAAATGTCTTAAAATTTATTTCATTGGAAATTGTGAAATATTTGGAGACGACGGGCGAAACCGCCTGATCTCACGAGATGTGAAATGGCTGTCAGGACTATCCGGGCACAGAGAGACAGATCATCCGGCTCTGAGTGAGCGGCCACTCCCTGACCACTCCGCCTGGAGGAACGTTGAAATCAGCGAGGGGTCCCGAATGTTGGGGGCCGCAGAAAGAGGGAGACCAACATTGCGAACGGGCACCGTTAAAAGTAGCCGTACCTGAGACGAATGACATGATCATGCTCATGAAAAATTTATAATAATCTGTAAGCAATGAAAGACACAGACTTATTCAGTTATTATCCACATATCCAGTTAATATTTGGTAGATGGTTAATTGGAAAGTAAGAAAGGAACCACCTAACAATACGGGATAATTATGGTAATAGGACACAAATTATACTCCTCCCTTCATCAGAAAGCCGTACTGGAAAGGGCAAATTGATGGAGTAACGGTTCAGTCGCTGCTTTGAGGCCAAACCTGTTCTTGTTTGGAGAAGCAGATCAATAGTTGACAGACACAACCGCTCAAAATCATATCTCCTTTGCATGTTTGCATTTACTCCGCTATTGGCGAGGGCCAGGAAAAGGGGTCATGTTTGCTTATTGATCCTCAGAAGGTTGACCACATTGGTATATAATTGAATTGCAATTATAAAACGGCATGAAATGGCATACCATTTACTGCTTTCATTGGATGATACTGTACATGTGATTCACATGTATTGCTTTCGTCCGTTATACTTAAAACAGACGGATCGCACAGAGACGACATGGATGTAATTCCCGCAGTTTTGATGAATATAACACCATAAGACACAGGAGCAGAACTAGGCCATTGGGCCCATTAACAACCGAGGAAGAATCCATTGTACATGGACAGAAAGGAAAAGCGGTAACATGTGAAGAATTGTGCTGGGACTGCCTGAGGTCTAAACGGATTCGGGCGTGACCTGGCCTGATGTGGCAAACCTCATACACCTCAGCGCTGGTGAGTCATGGGTGCCTCTGACAGGAGGGTATGTGGTGAGAATCTTGGTGAATGTCTTGTTGAAGTACTGAAAGGTCTGGACCCGAAAACTCGATTCTTTATTCCTCTCCTTGGATGCTGCCTGACCTACTGAGTTCCTCCAGCATTTTTTGTGCTGCATTTTACTGACCGCGCATTTTTTTTTCTGGCATTAATTGGTGCTGATAACAATACAATGTGTGATGTGTGCTTAGACTGATATCATTGACACACACACACACACACACACGCACATATATATATATATATATATATATATATATATATACATATACAGACATACATACATATATATAACTGTAAAGATTTATTGCACTCTGCACCTTGGACAGCAAGATGCGGTTAATCCACGATGCCGCAAGCGGAATACAAAGACTGGCTATCACCTTACCAGGAACACCAACTGCTGCAAGCACCGGGCAGTAAATTCTGACGATGTTGTAAATTGCAGGATATCCCATTTTCTTCCAGAAGCAGAGATCAGTTGTACTAATTGTTTCAACTGCTGCAGGTACTGATTCAAGAAGTTCTTATACACTAAGCGGAACGACGGTTAAGTCAGTAGTGCTCCCATCGGTCACATTAGTCACGATCCACTGAACAAACAGGTCGAGTTAGCTGTTTTTACTCATTGTGACAATGTCTAGTACAATTAGCTCTTCCAGGAGAATTGCAGGAACATTCATTTATTGTTGCATCGAAATATTTTCAGTGGAGAACATCAGCACAGTTTTGTTTGTCAATGTTTGATTCGTTAAATAGATTTTTTTTCATTCGAGTGTTCATTTTTTTGGATAACACGCGGCTCCTTCTGCATTGCTAATCAACTGTAAACTCGTTAGTATCAGGTGGACCAATAAGACGAAGTGGGTTGAATGTAAGTGAAATGAGCGATAAGCCTTTCTATGAACGGACAGTACCGTCGCAGTCTTCTATGTCTGGTGTCTTCACCTTTGGAAACGACAATATCCGGTAGTGAAAATTTACAATAAAATTAATTGCGTGCCCATATACCTCATGATTTCAACATGCCTAACTACTTCCCGCAGAGATGTCTGCACAGGCAACCAGTTTTTCGTAAAATGGCTGAAATTTGTGCGTAGGTTGAAAACAATATTTTTCGGGATAGAATATGTTCATTCGGCTCGAATCAGTGAATCACCCGAGAGACCACTTCGTATTGATGAACCTTGATGCAGACTTTACTTATTTATCTGCATAACCTTTATAAGTATTTTTAAGCCTATGATTTGATTGTTAATTCTCCCACCAAAATATATTTTCAATTTTATTGCATTGAAATATGTTTCACCATGCATTGTGGGCTTCTTTTTATGTTCATGTCGGCACATCAGCGATGGTTTCCATTAATTTTTTGACTGATTTTTGACTTGCATGAGGAAGCGGAAGGGTGGCTTTGTCAGTATGCATTTGACACGAAGGTTGGTGGAGTTGTATAATGTATAGAAAGTTGTCGTAGCTTAAAACAGGATTCAGAGCTGCACTGAGAAGTAGCAAATAGAGTTCAACCTGGAAAAGTGTGAAACGATTTAGTTTGGAAGTTTAAATTTGAAGGTTGAATACAGGATTAATGGCAGGATCTTAACGGAGCAACAGAAAGAGCTTTGATCGAACCGGATCTGGAAACTTTAGAGTAGTTGCAGAGGAGATTTTCTAGGATGCTGCCTACATTAGACCTCGTGATCTTACGAAGATAAGCTGACCGTGCTAAAGATTTTCTCTCTGGGGCGAAAGAGGATGAGAAGTGACTTGAAAGCTTTGTACAAGATGTTAAGAGGGACAGATCGAGTGGATAGCCAAAGGTATTTTCTGCAAACGGAAATGGGCAATGTGAGGGGGCATAACTTTAAGGAGATTGGAGGTAGCATGGGGAAGGATATAAGGAGATTGGAGGTAGCATGGGGAAGGATGTAAGGAGATTGGAGGTAGCATGGGGAAGGATGTAAGGAGATTGGAGGTAGCATGGGGAAGGATATAAGGAGATTGGAGGTAGCATGGGGAAGGATGTAAGGAGATTGGAGTTAGCATGGGGAAGGATGTAAGGAGATTGGAGGTAGCATGGGGAAGGATGTAAGGAGATTGGAGGTAGCATGGGGAAGGATGTAAGGAGATTGGAGGTAGCATGGGGAAGGATATAAGGAGATTGGAGGTAGCATGGGGAAGGATATAAGGAGATTGGAGGTAGCATGGGGAAGGATATGCCCGGGGTATTTTCTTTTACACAGAGAGTGATGGTCCTCCAAGATGATAATAACCTTGTAGCGGTTGGAGGCTTGTGCGCTTGAATGACCCGGAGAGCTATGTTGGTAGGAGTCAGAGCTTTATGCGTTGTCTCTTGGTAGGGTCACCCATGGTAGCAGGTCAAAGGGTAGAGGACAGACTAAGAGTGGTACACCAGTCCTCCACTTTCGGGGGTCAGCTTAGGGCTTACAACTCTGAATGGCAAAACAAAATTGTTAACAACAATGAAGATTCCTTCTGCATCTGATTGCGACGGTATTCCTCAGTCTCCACCCGACCTTGCGTAACAGAATAGTGCAAACCGAAAGCAAGGTGCTGACACAATGAAGGAAGCCCTGAACACTTCTAGCGACGGAGGGCCTTGATTGATGTCCTGAACGCCAGCGGCGTTACAGACAGCAAGTATGTAAGTAAGATTGGCGTGTGCCTGGAATGCCCTGCCGGGATAGTGGCAGAGGCAGACACGTAACGAACATCTGAGAATGTCTTAGGCAGGCACATGGATAATGAAGATATGGAGCGCGATGGAGGAAGAAAATATTTGATTGCACAGAGAGTAGGTTAAAATATTGGCAGAATATCGTGGACGAACTGGCCTATACCGTGTTGTAATGTTTTACGTTCTACATTTGAATATTTCAGTCGAAAAACATCGAACATGTCAGCGATCTGGTGAGAGAACGCCGTAAGTGTAACAATGAACGGGTTTAATTAGAAATAACTGCCTTTAATCAGGATCAAACCTCTGTAGCAAATAATCCGGGTCAGACACAGACAGGAACCAATGGGCGCCATGCTGTCAGATTTTGATCAGATTCGGAGAGTCTTTAAGCAGAACGAAACAGAGAGCTGCTGGCAGAATCAGAATCAGAATCAGATTTATTATCAGTATATCATCAGAGGGATCTTGGGGTCCGAGTACATAGGACACTCAAAGCGACTACGCAGGTTGACCCTGTGGTTGAGAAGGCATATGGTGCATTGGCCTTCATCAATCGTGAGATTGAGTTTAAGAGCCGAGAGATAATGTTGCAGCTATAGAGGACCCTGGTCAGACCCCACTTGGAGTACTGTGCTCAGTTCTGGTCACCTCACTACAGGAAGGATGTGGAAGTCATAGAAAGGGTGCAGAGGAGACTTACAAGGATGTTTCCCGGATTGGGGAGCATGCCTTATGAAAATAGGTTGAGTGAACTCGGCTTTTTTTCCTTGGAGCGACGGAGGATGAGAGGTGACCTGATAGAGGAGTATAAGATAATGAGAGGCATTGATCGTGTGGATAGTCAGAGGCTTTTCTCCAGGGCTGAAATGGCTAGCACGGGAGGGCATAGTTGTAAGTAGGTACAGAGGAAATGTCAGGGGGTAAGTTTTTTACGCAGAGAGTGGTGAGTGCATGGAATGGGCTGCCGGCGGCGGCGGTGGAGGCAGAAGCGATAGGGTCTTTTAAGAGGCTCGTGGAAGGCTACTCTTAAACTCTATCCCTCGATTTATGAAAGCTAACACCCCATAAGCTTTCTTAACTACACTATCTACAATTGAGGCAACTTTCAGGGATCTGTGGGCATGCACCTCCAGATCCCTCTGCTCCTCCACACTAGCAAGTATCCTACCATTTACTTTGTACTCTGCCTTGGAGTTTGTCCTTCCAAAGTGTACCACCTCACACTTCTCCGGGTTGAACTCCATCTGCCACTTCTCAGCCCAATTCTGCATCCTATCAATGTCTCTCTGCAATCTTCGACAATCCTCTACACTAGCTACAACACCACCAACCTTTGCGTCGTCTGCAAACTTGCCAACCCACCTCTCTACCCCAACATCCAGGTCGTTAATAAAAATCAGGAAAAGTAGAGGTCCCAGAACAGATCCTTGTGGGACACCACTAGTCACAATCCTCCAATCTGAATGTACTCCCTCCACCACGACCCTCTGCCTTCTGCAGGCAAGCCAATTCGGAATCCACCTGACCAAACTTCCCTGGATCCCATGCCTTCTGACTTTCTGAATAAGCCTATCGTGTGGAACCTTGTCAAATGCCTTACTAAAATCTATATAGATCACATCCACTGCACTACCCTCATCTATATGCTTGGTCACCTCCTGAAAGAACTGTATCAGGATTGTTAGACACGATCTGCCCTTCACAAAGCCATGCTGAGTGTCCCCTGATCAGACCACGATTCTCTATATACCCATGGATCCTATCTCTAAGAATCTTTTCCAACTGCTTCCCCACCACAGACGTAAGGCTCACTGGTCGATAATTACCTGGACTATCCCTACTACCTTTTTTGAAAAAGGGGACAACATTCGCCTCCCTCCAATCTTCCGGTGCCATTCCCGTGGACAACGAGGACACAAAGATCCTAGCCAGAGGCTCAGCAATCTCTTCTCTCGCCTCATGGAGCAGCCTCGGGAATATTCCGTCAGGTCTCGGGGACTTATCCGTCCTAATGTATTTTAAGAACTCCAACACCTCCTCTCCCTTAATATCAACATGCTCCAGAACATCAACCTCACTCATATTGTCCTCACCGTCATCAAGTTCCCTCTCATTGGTGAATACCGAAGAGAAGTATTCATTGAGGGCCTCGCTCACTTCCACAGCCTCCAGGCACATCTTCCCACCTTTATCTCTAATCGGTCCTACCTTCACTCCTGTCATCCTTTTGTTCTTCACATAATTGAAGAATGCCTTGGGGTTTTCCTCCACCCTACTCGCCAAGGACTTCTCATGCCCCCTTCTTGCTCTTCTCAGCCCCTTCTTAAGCTCCTTTCTTGCTTCCCTATATTCCTCAATAGACCCATCTGATCCTTGCTTCCTAAGCCTCATGTATGCTGCCTTCTTCCACCTAACTGGATTTTCCACCTCACTTGTCACCCATGGCTCCTTCACCCTACCATTCTTTATCCTCCTCACCAGGACAAATTTATCCCTAACATCCTGCAAGAGATCTCTAAACATTGACCACATGTCCATAGTACATTTCCCTGCAAAAACATCATCCCAATTCACACCAAGTTCTAGTCTTATAGCCTCATAAGTTGTCCTTCCTCAATTAAAAATTTTCCTGTCCTGTCTGATTCTAACCTTTTCCATGAAAATGCTAAAGGCCAGGGAGCGGTGGTCACTATCCCCCAGATGCTCACCTACTGAGAGATCTGTGACCTGACCTGGTTGATTACCTTGTACTAGATCTAGTATGGCATTCTCCCATTCGGCCTGTCCACATACTGTGACAGAAATCCATTCTACACACTTAACAAACTCTGCCCCATCTAAACCCTTGGAACTAATCAGGTGCCAATCAATATTAGGGAAGTTAAAGTCACCCATGATAACAACTCTGTTATTTTTGCACCTTTCCAAAATCTGCCTCCCAATCTGCTCCTCTGTATCTCTGCTGCTACCAAGGGCACATAGAATACCCCCAGTAGAGTAACAGCTCCCTTCCTGTTCCTGACTTCCACCCATACTGACTCAAAAGAGGATCCTGCTACGTTACCCACCCTTTCTGTAGCTGTAATAGTATCCCTGACCAGTAATGCCACCCCTCCTCCCCTCCCCCCATCCTTTTTAAAGTACTGAAATCCAAGAATATTGAGAATCCATTCCTGCCCTGGTGTCAGCCAAGCCTCTGTAATGACCACTACATCATAATTCCACCTATGTATCCAAGCTCTCAGTTCATCACCTCATATGTAGCACCTTACCAAACGCCTTCAGAAAATTCAAGTAAATGACATCCACTGCCTCTCCTTTGTCCACCCTGCTTGTTACTTCCTCGAAGAACTCCACAGATCTGTCACCACAATTTCCCTTTACAGAAATCATGCTGACTTTGACTTATTTTATCTTTAGTCTCCAGGTACCTCGAACCATCCTTAATAATAGACTCCAACACTTTCCCAAAATCTGAGGCTAGGCTAACTGGTCTATGATTTCCTTTATTTTGCCTTCCTCCCTTCTTAAAGAGCGGAGTGACATTTGCAATCTTCCAGTATTGTGCAACCATGCCAGAATCAAGTGATCCTTGAAAGATCATGACCAATGCATCCGTTATCTCTTCAGCAACGTCTCTCAGGACTCTGGGATGTGTCCCATCTGGTCCAGGTGACTTATCCACCTTAAGACCTTTGAGTTTGCCTAGCAGTGGCACTCACACTAGCTCTCTGATACTCACAGACCTTTGGCGTACTGCTAGTGTCTTCCGCAGTGAAGACAGATGCAAAGTGCCCGTTAAGTTCACCTGCCATTTCTTTGTTACCCATGACTACCTCACCAGTATCATTTTCCAGTGGTCCAATATCAACTCTCACTTCCCTTTTAGTCTTTATATAATTGAAAAAACTTTTGGTATCCTGCTTTATATTATTTGCTCGTCTGTCCTAATATTTCATATTTTCTCTTCTAGATTTATTTGAAGCTGCCGTACACCTGACTTTTTGAAAGATCCTGGCATGGGGGAGATTTATCAAATGCATAACTAAAACCTAAATGCACCACATAGACTGTTTTGCCTTCAATAATAGTTTTCATCACTTCCTCAAAGAAGTCAGACGAATCAGTTGTCTCTGTCAGACTATGCTTCTCTACATGTTCATAAAACCCGTCTCTCAGAATCCTCTCCAATAATTAGCCCAATACTGACCTAACACTCACTACATTATAAATCCTATGGTCATCCCTACTACCTTTCCTGAACAAAGGAATAACATTTCTCACCTTCTAATCTTCTGGCACTACTTGTGTGGTCAGCGAGGGCGGAAAGATGTTTGTCAAATGCACATCAATCTCTTCCTTTGTCTCCTAAAGTAACCTAGGGGTTACCCATCCGGCTCCAGGGATACAGCTATCCTAATATGCTTTTTTCTAGATTTCCAGCATATCCACTTCCTTAACGTCGATATGGATCGGCATATCTATCGTTTCTACTTTGAACCCATATTTGTCAAGCTCCCTCTCGGTGAATACAGAAGCAAAGTATTCATTACGGACCTCCTCTGCTTCCTCCGACTTCATGTTATCTATCATCAGTGCTATCCTGATTTTAGTCATCCACTTGTTCTTCCTGTACCTGTAGAATGCCTTCACGATTTCCCTAATCTTGTTTGCCAAGACCTTCTCATCCTCTTGTAGTTCTCCCATGTCCGTTCTCAAACTGCTTCATAACAACCTTCCAACTATAAAGAGTCCTGTCTGATACTTGCTTCCAAACCCTCAAATAAGCTTCTTTCTTCCTCTTGATTAGAATTTCCACATCTATTGTCAACCATGCTTCTTTCACCCTACCATCCTTTGCTTGCTTCCATGGGACAACCAGAGCCCCATGCAAGTGCTCCATAAACGACTATCATATTTACGTTGTGCACAAGTTCCGAAAATGCTGTCCCTAGTTCCTACCTAATAGCATTATAATTCGCTTTCTCTAAATTTGCAGTTTTTCCTTATCCCATACGCTTATCCTTCTCCAAGGCTATGGTATAATTTGGGGAGTTTTTGTCATAGTCTCCGAAAGGTTCACCAACCGAGAGATTTGTCATCAGACTAGGTGCATTACCTGGCCTGAGATCCAGTATGGCATCTCCTCTAGTCGGTCTGAATCCTTGAATCCTTCGTTGACACACCTAACAAAGTCGGCCCTATTTAAATCTTTTGTATTGAGATGCTGCCAAATCATATCTAAGAAAGGATGCGCTAACACTGGATGGGATTCAAAGGAAATTTCTGAGAATCAACGAGTTAATGTATGAGGAGTGTTGGATATTGGGTTTGTTGACCAGTGTTGGATGACTGGGTCTCGTGGAGTTTAGAGTAATCAGGTGTCACGGTCCGCTCCGTTGACTCCTCATTTTCTTTTAGTTCTCCGTGTTCTACCGGGCTCCTTGATTAAGGCACCTGATTCTCATCCGAACCGTCAACATAAAAGCTCTGGCTTACACCTACTCAGAGCTGGACCGTCACCTGAGCCAGTGCTGCAATGCACGTTCTGGGCCGCCGAGAATAGTGGACTTCAAGTTGTTTCGGTGCCTGGGGTTGCTTGGGGAATTCTGTCGTTTTCAGCTGAGTTTTGCCGGCCGTTTGCCGCTGCTCCAAGTCAAGATACGAATTCTACCGTTTTCGTGGCCGACTGATGAATTGCTGGCCGGTTGCCGCTACTCCGAGTCAAGATACCAATTGTCTGTCGTTGTTTGGTTTTGTCGCTCCGTGTCCAAGTCTGAGTCCAATTCCAGGTTCCGTGTCCAAGTCTAGGCTCCGTGTCCGTGTCCAAGTCCAGGCTCCGTGTCCAAGCTCCGGGTCCAGGCTCCACCAGTTTGTTGTCTAATGATCACGCCCACGTAGGCATCCAATCCTCGCTCTCTGGCCTTCCTTGCAACTGTTAATTAACACACTTCTGTTAATGCTACCTACGTGTCGGTGTCCTGCACTTGGGTCTGCTCCCAGTCGTTCACTGTAACATCAGGTGGCGGAGGAATCTCATGAATCCTCTGAAATATTGAAAGTTCTTGATAAAGTGGAAGTGGAAAGGACATATCCGATACTGGGTGAGTCTAGGACCAGACGGCACTGCATCAGAATAAAAGGACGTCGCTTTGGAAACTAGATGAGGAGGTCTGTTGTATTCATTGCTACTGACGAGTTTGGAGGCCGTCATTCCGTATATTTTAAGCGAAGGTTGAGATCTTGATTAGTAAGGGAATCAAAGGCACGGAGTGGAGGCCGGGCAATAGAGGTGAGAGGGGTAATGAATCAACCATAAGGTAATAGTGGAGCACCCTCGATGGCTGAGTGACATAACAGAGCTCCTATGTCTGATGGCCATATATTTTGCGCCTCTGTTTTCTGGTAATATGGTTTTGCTTTGGAATTCCTTCAGCGTTGAATTGCCTGCAACTTACACTGCATATCACTCCCGATACAAGGTGACAACCAGAAATGCTGTCATTTCATTTCCTCCCTTCCTCCGAGCCTCTGAGTTTATCTAGCAGATGATTACTGCGGCTGCTTTTACACACGTACTTCAAGTGCAACACATTCGTCTACTTGGATTTAATCGTTAGCAAATTGGTGGCTGTCATAAAGTTGAGAGCAAAGCTGAAGTATCTGGTCGTGATAGCTGGCGAGTAGCGGGGTGTCAGAGCTTTACTGGAATAGACTCGCTGTGCTGACGATGGTCCCCAAGGTTGGTGTACTGAAGGGAGCTTTCCCGTTGCAATACAGGTGTTCTGCCATCCCCGATGGCACATTACCAACATTAGATCGCAAATCCAGCGCTTCTAGGAAACATTTGAGCTTTCCCGTGACCTTCAATCCACGGACATTCATCAGGATGTTGTCTGGAGTTCTGAACTTTATTTATGGGGAGAGATCTGGATAGTTTCTTTTTACCCCTGCTGTGAAGAGACTCCAGGTGTTGGTACCTGGTGGAAGTACATGCTCTTCCGAGAGGGATAGAATTGTAAGTATTCCCCCCACTCCACCCCGCGGTTTGCGCTAAAAGAACATAATGTTTGAAATTTGAATAGATCTTAAGGGTAAGATGTTTTCATTTACAGAGAGTGGGTGATATCTGGAACGTGCTGCCAGTAGAGGAGGCTGAATCAGATATAATAGCGCGTTCATGAGTTTTTCAGAGCGACACTTGAATAGGGAAGACAAAGAAGGGCCCTGTTCTAATAGGATCAGTGTACATGAACACTGTCAGTACGAACATGGTAGGCTGAAAGGCCGATTTCTGTGCTGCATCACTCTATGACTCTGCAGAGGACGCTAGAATTACAATTAACTTGTTCAGGACGTATCACACGCTTCTCTTCAGTCGCTCTTATTAGAGAGGAAGTCACAAGGCCAAGTTAATGTCCTCGACTTAGAATGACATCTGATGCTGTCGTTCCCCTTTTGAAGAGCTTTCTCCTCTGCCTCTTCAAATGACTTTTAAATCTCCAGATCTTTTACCCGCGTCGTCAGTTGTCCGCTCGAAAGTAATCGCGCTCTGCCCCGCGGAGGTTTTGTACAAGAGAGAACGAGCGCCAGTTTATTACTCTCCACATGGCACAGTTTGATGATAGATCAGCTGATACTTATCCCAACGCCTCTCTTAGAAGAACGACGGAAAGTGACAAGTACATCCCCAGGGATAGTTGGGTACTTGAGCCAGAATTCATCGTTCAGAATTGGACCGGAAACCCGTCCAGGCGAAGCATGAGCTCTCGCACTGAGGGGATTCGTTTTTGGTAAATTTATATTAAATGATCTTTCTGATGACCTCTCCCGGTGAGCACGTGCGGTGGACCTTGAAGCATGGAAAACTGTAAACTCATATTCTTGTTCCCGACATCTCCTCGCACTCTTTCATGACATTTCTGCATGGAAATCAATCTGCCTGACTTTCCAGAATTTATTCACATTTCGGGAGACTGCGTGAATGACGTAAGGAGCGTGTCTATTCGGCGATTACACACCATTGCCCTGTGCACTTTAAGACAAAACAGGAACAGATTTAGTCTGATTGTTAATCATTGTGTAATGGAGACCTCTCGCCAGAAGGCACTGAGGGTCTGCGCCCTGTGTAGCAGTGATCAAAAGGCACTGAGTGGCAGGGTCCTGTCTAACAGCCTCAAGGGTGTATTTATTAAAGGACAACAATATGAGATACAACGTACTGTGGGATTTTATATTGGTCACATGGTCCATGTATTATTTTGCGGCAAAATAAATGTTAAGAAAGGATCAGCAGAAGAGCATTGTAAAACAGAAAATGTAAAATAAAGCTCAGTCAACATGATTTGAACCTTCACCGGAAAACTCCAATGGATTTCGCTTCCATCGCCTAACCTCACGGCCTTGACTACCGCGATCCCGACAACAGACATAGCACGTGATCACGGTGTCTAGGTGGTTGGCCTTTCATCTTGGATTCCCTGCGGCCAGCTCAGGACAGGTTTTCCTCACACCAACACCACAAACCCCAGACCACCCATTTAGCAGAGGTTGTTGATTCCATATTTGTATTCTGGTAAGCTGGTTGCGTGCTAGGACGCAACGGCCGGTGATTGTCTTAGAACTTTCTTTTGCGATCGCCAGACCCTGTTGGACATTGCTAATGTAAGATGCCGCAAGCCCGTTTCCCTTAGTTGTTGACGCGACAGACGACAGGGCAGCTGCGTGGCCTTGGTTCCAGCGAGGACTAGGCCTCAGGCTGCGGGCTTGCATGCTGCTGCAGTCCAGGGGTGGAGACGAACGGAGCTGGTATAAAGCAGCGTGCATACTCGTTTGGGAGCTGGCATCACCCATCGGGTTGTCCGTCAAGTATTGGAAATGTGGAATGACAAGATGGATTATGTGTGTGTTTTCATTCGTGGACTGCCAGGAACTGCACCATCATTTGCGGGACATGTTACTCGGGGACTTGGGCTATATATACGCCGTTTCGTTCGACTGTATTCATGTAAGTTTGAATAATAATTAAACATGAACTTGACTTGGAGACAGCTTTGTCGGGCAGCCTCCTTGCAACGCTCTGCTTGTTGTCGTAAGGGAGCTGCCATTGGTATCGTAGTGACGGGGCTCGAGGATACGGACAGGTCCCAAGGAAATTACCTGAAAAGTATGGTCAGAGGAACGAGCGAGGTGGCCTGGCTGATTTCTCTCTCCTCCGTTGTGAACTATCGGTTGGGCATTTTTGCCACTTTAGATGACAGTCACCAGGCACCGTCATTGGTATGGGCTGGGGTCACATACAATCCATAACGGGTGTGTGGCGGCTTTCCTTCTCACGGCACCAGAGAGGTTTTAGGTGAAAGAGATTGTGTTTAAGGAAATATTCTGAGCTTCAGAACAGAGGGTGTAATTGTTTGCACCAGAACAAGCACCGAGGAGAATCTCTGCGATGTTGCCCCCCCTCCCCCATGTAACGTTTCATTTCTAAGGTGAGAGTGGATCGGGTGCCTTTGTTTCCCTTGGAGCGGAGGAGGGTAAGGGTGGTTTTTGAGATTTTATAATTTATGAAAACAATAGACAATAGACAATAGGTGCAGTAGTAGGCCATTCGGCCCTTCGAGCCAGCACCGCCATTCACTGTGATCATGGCTGATCATCCACAATCAGTATCCAGTTCCTGCCTTATAACCATAACCTATGATTCCACTGTCTTCAAGAGCTCTATCCAACTCTTTTTTGAAAGCATCCAGAGACTTGGCCTCCACAGCCTTCTGGGGCAGAGCATTCCATATATCCACCACTCTCTGGGTGAAAAGATTTTTCCTCAACTCCGTTCTAAATGGCCTACCCCTTATTCTTAAACTATGGCCTCTGTTTCTGGACTCACCCATCAGCGGGAACATGCTTTCTGCCTCCAGCGTGTCCAATCCCTTAATAATCTTATATGTTTCAATAAGATCCCCTTTCAGCCTTCTAAATTCCAGAATATACAAGCCCAGTCGCTCCAATCTTTCGACATATGACAGTCCCACCATCCCGGGAATTAACCTTGTGAACCTACGCTGCACTCCCTCAATAGCAAGAGTGTCCTTCCTCAAATTTGGAGACCAAAACTGCACACAGTACTCCAGGTGTGGTCTCACCAGGGCCCTGTACAGCTGCAGAAGGGCCTCTTTGCTCTTATACTCAATTCCCCTTGTTATGAAGGCCAGCATGCCTTTAGCTTTCTTCACGGCCTGCTGTACTTGCATGCTGGCTTTCGGTGACTGATGTACAAGAACACCTAGATCACGTTGTACCTCTCCTTTTCCTAACTTGACTCCATTTAGATAATAATCTGCCTTCCTGTTCTTACCACCAAAGTGGATAACCTCACAGTTAACCACATTAAACTGCATCTGCCATTCATCTGCCCACTCACCCAGCCTGTTCAAGTCACCCAGCATTCTCATAACATCCTCCTCACATTTCACACTGCCACCCAGCTTTGTGTCATTGGCAAATTTGCTAATGTTACTTTTAATTCCCTCATCTAAATCATTAATATATATTGTAAACAGCTGCGATCCCAGCACCGAACCCTGCGGTACCCCACTGGTCACCACCTGCCATTCCGAAAGGGACCCATTAATTGCTACTCTTTGTTTTCTGTCAGCCAGCCAATTTTCAGTCTATGTCAGTACTCTGCTCCCAATACCATGTGCCCTAATTTTGCCCACTAATCTCCTATGTGGGACTTTATCAAAGGCTTTCTCAAAGTCCAGGTACACTACATCCACTGGTTCTCCCTTGTCCATTTTCATATTTACATCCCCAAAAAATTACAGAAGATTAGTCAAGCACGAATTCCCCTTCGTAAATCCATGCTGACTCGGAACGATCCTGTTACTGCTATCCAGATGTGTCGTAATTTCATCTTTTATAATTGACTCCAGCATCTTTCCCACCACCGACGTCAGGCTAACTGGTCTATAATTCCCTGTTTTCTCTCTTCCTCCTTTCTTGAAGAGAGGGACAACATTTGCCACCCTCCAATCCACAGGAACTGATCCTGAATCTATAGAACATTGGAAAATGATTACCAATGTGTCCATGATTTCTAAATCCACCTCCCTAAGTACCCTGGGATGCAGACCATCAGGCCCCGGGGACTTATCAGCCTTCAGACCCAACAGTCTATCCAACACCATTTCCTGCCTAATATAAATTTCCTTCAGTTCATCCATTACCCTAGGTCCTTTGGCCACTATTATATCTGGGAGATTGTTTGTGTCTTCCCTAGTGAAGACAGATCCAAAGTACCTGTTCAACTCATCTGCCATGGAGAATAGGCCTGCACTGTCTGCAGCTGTTTCAGAGGTTGTTGCTGTGACTCAAACCCTTGGTGGAGACCCAGCCCAGATCTTTCGACTTATCCTGTTGCTAACTTGTGTCGCCTCCCCAATCGGGCCTGGGTTTAAGCCCTCCTCCTTGCACTTCAGAGGCTCCTCTTCAGTTGGAGGTGAGGTGCCAAATGTGAGCGCTGTCCCAGGCCCAGGTGTGGAGGGGCAAGTCTCTCTGCTGATCAGTTGCCATGTCAAATGAAATCTGGTGTAGACTTGGTAAGACCCGAAACAGAATCGTAGATATCCCAGTACACTGGAACTCCTGTGGGAGGTGTGATTGCAGAGGATGTTGGTGAGGGTGAGGTCGCAGGTGATAGCAAATGGAGGCTGGGCCTGCACCATCATCACCAGGACCAGGGAGGTGATGAGAAGCACTACCCTCCGCACCACCAGGACACAAGACCACAGCAGTACCACAAGTTGATCCAAAGCTATGACCTGGATGAGCCCTCTGACAAAATGGCCCCCCAACAACAGCCAAAAGGGATTCTCAAGCAGAGTTGGAGAATGATCTCACACAAAGGACCCTTTCGAGGAGAGTCTGAATGGTAGGTCATATCCTGGGAGAGGAGAGAGAGAGAGAGCTTAGAATGTCCAAACAAAAAGAAATTATTCCAGAATTCCCACATGTGCACGGTCTCCCCAGTGTGGTTTTGACCCGGGGAATACAGAGACATGATCTGTACACAGTGCTCCCAGTGTGGTTCTGATTCAGAGATAGAGTTGTGAACCATGCATGATGCACCTGAGGTAGTTCTGAACCAGGTATATGGAACCAGTGCTTGGAAGTAGGTATAGAGGAGATGTCAGAGGTAAGTTTTTTAAGAAGAGAGTGGTGAGTGCATGGAATGGGCTGCCAGCGACAGTGGTGGAAGAGGATACGATAGGGTCTTTTAAGAGACTCCTGGATAGGTACGTGGAGCTTAGAAAAATAGAGGGCTAATGGTAGCCCTAGATAATTTCTAAGGTAAGGACATGTTCGGCACAGCTTTGTGGGCCGAAGGGCCTGTATTGTGCTGCAGGATTTCTATGTTTTTCTGTGTTTCTATGTTTCTATATGGAGGCGGGAATCATGCATGCACTGCCAGTGTTGGTGTGACTGAAGAATACAGAGGTTTGAAATGTGGATGGTACACCTGGTGTTGGCCTGATCCAGCCCTTTCTGGATTTAACCCAATTTTGACAATCCCCCTGCCCAACTCTCAGTACCTGTACTGATATTCCATGGGCAGGTGCATTGCTTCAATTATCCACACAGGTAGAAGGAACATGGGAGATTTCCAGCACGGAATAATGGCTTGTTTCGGTTCCCTGCCGCTTTTCTTAGGAACTGCGGATGACCTACAACAGCACCGGGAACCCTGTGGGAGGAGACTGCAAAGTTGCTGATTTGTTACACTGACTGGGACTCTGCTGCAGAGGTGGTCTGATGCAGGGACAGGGGGATGGGAATCACTCATGGTGTTCTCAGAAGCAAAGTTTTGGCTTTGGTCGGAGAGCTGGCATTAACTCAGGTTTCACAAGGGAAGAAAATATATAAATAAATGCCAAGCCAGGCAATGGTACAGTAAAGCAGACTGGTTTTACTGAGTTACTGGCCACTGGTTGTCAGAAGTTGGGGCGGAATTTCTTGTCATGTTGTCTACAGTGGAACAGGAATAAAAGGAGCTTCACTCTGTGTCTGGCTTTGGGAGGGTGTGAAGGGATGTTGTGGGAGTGTGTCATGTTGTCAATACTTATTACTTAATTATTTGTTACAGTGGATTTCAGTTAATTGGGCCATTGGTTATTGGGGCAGCCGTTACTTGGGACAACTCTTAAAGAACAATCCAATCGAAATAGTTGCCAAGAGTACTTTTCTTTATTTGGTACACTATGTCACTTAATTGGGACAGGAGGCTTTTTCCAAAATTTTTAACTGGTGTCAGTGGCATGAACTTATGTGGCTGCTGAAAAACTGCACCATGCTTCCAGTGAATAGTTTATTAATAGCATCATTTATGTGTGTTTCTGTTTTAAAAAGAACAGTGATTTTTGTTTCTTATGGTTGGTGAGGAATAAGCAGTGAGATTATTCTGAACTCCTTCGCTCACTGCAATTTCAAGCATTCAGGTTTGGAGATGCCAGAAATGGCAGAGAGTTAAAATAAAAAAAATTCACTACTTCAACAAGTTAGGAACAGCAAAGAACTTGGAGTCGACAATAATTTTGAATGTTACAATGGAAATGAAGATTTGGAGGATGCAATCATTGAAAGAATTGTGTGAAGGCAGTACATTATCTACATTAGGTGCCGGGGTTGATTTTGTTCATTTACAGTCAATCAAAAGAGTATGGCATTGTACACTGGATTAGTTCTTCCCTTGATAGCTATTAGGAATTAATACTCAGTTTTATAGTGCGGTAGTAGTATTTATAGTGTTATTTGTTCTGTGTATTTTATTTAATACATAATTTGTTACTCAGTTAAATGGTAGTTTGTTTGTTATAAGTCTTTAATTATTTCCATGAATCTTTGGCTAATTGGGGTAGCTGCTTAATTGGGACAAAATGTACTGTTCCTGAAGTGTACTAATTAATTGGAATTCACGGTATTATTGGCATTTCTTTTTTTCTTTATTTTTGTATTTGCACAGCTTGTTGTCTTTTGCATATTAGTTGTTTGTCTGTCCGGTTGGGTGCAGTCTTTCATAAGACACAAAGCATAGGAGCAGAATTAGGCCATTCAGCCCATCGTGTCTGCTCTGCCATTCCATCATGGCTGATCTCGGATCCAACTCAACCCCAGACAGCTGCCTTCTCGCCCTATCCTTTGATGCCCTGACTGATCAGGAAACGATCAATTCTGCCTTAAATATACGCACGGACTTGGCCTCCACCACAGTTTGTGGCAGAGCATTCCAGAGATTCACTACTCTCTGGCTAAAAAACATTTCTCCTTGTCTCGGTTTTAAAGGGCCACCCTCGAATTTGAGGCTGTACCCTCTTGTTCTGGATACCCCCACTATAGGAAACATCTTCTCCACATCCACCCTATCTAGTCCTTTCAACATTTCATGGGTTTCAATGAGATTCCCCCGCATCCTTCGGAATTCCAGGGAGTACAGGCCCAGAGGTTCAAACACTCCTCATATACTGTATTAACATACATTTCCCAACCCTGCATTCCATCTGCTACTTTTTTTGCCTGTTCTTTCAACATGTTTGTCCTCCTGAAATCGCATTGCTTCTTCAGCACTACCTACTCCTCCACCTAGCTTCATATCATTTGCAAACTTTGCCACAAAGCCATCAATTCTATTATCCAAATCATTGACAAACAATGTGAAAAGTAGCGGTCCCAATACTGTCCCCTGAGGAACACCACTGGGCACCGGCTGCCAACCAAAAAAGGCCACTTTTATTCCCATTTGCTGCCTCCTGCCGGTCAGCCATTCCGCTATCCATGCTAGTATTTTTCCTGTAATGCCATAGGATTTTATCTTGTTAAGTAGCCTCATGTGTGGCACCTTATCAAACACCTTCTGAAAATCCAAGCAAGTGACTTCCACTGCTTCTCCTTTGTCCACCCTGCTTGTTACTTCCTCGAGGAAATCTAACAGATATATCAGGCAGGATTTCCCTTTCTAGAAACCATCCTGAATTTGACTTATTTTATCATTGGTCTCCAAGTACCTTGATACTTCATCCTTAATAATAGACTCCAACACTTTTCCAACCTCTGAAATTAAGCTAACTGGCCTATAATTTCCTTCCTTTTGCCTTCCTCCCTTCTTAGAGTGGAGTGACAGTTGCAATCTTTCAATCCTCTGGGACTATGCCAGAATCAAGTAATTCTTGAAAGATCATGACCAATGTATCCATCATCTCTTCAGCAACTTCTCTCAGGACTTTGATGTAGCCCATCTGGTCCAGGTGACTTATCCACCTTAAGACAGTTGAGTTTGTCTAGCACTTTTTCCTTCGTAACAGCAATGGAATTCACTTCTGCTGCCTAACACTCATGGACCTGTGGCACACTGCTAGTCTTCCACAGTAACGACAGATGCAAAGTACCCATTAAGTTCATCTGCCATTCCTTTGTCCCCCATGACTACCTCAAGAGCATCATTTTCCAGTGGTCCAATATCAACTCTCACACCTTTTTACTCTTTGTACAACTGAAACAAATTTTGGTATCCTGCTTTATATTTCTGGCTAGTCTGCCCTTGTATTTTATCTTTTCCCTTCTTAGATCTTTTTTATTTGTGTTTTGTTGTATTTTAAAAGCTTCCCAATCATTCAACTTCCTACTCACTTTTGCAAACTTGTATGCCACTTTCTTGGCTTTTATGCAGTCATTAACTTCCTTTGTCAGCTACGGTTGCCTACCCCTGCCATTTGAGAACTTCTTATTCTGAGGGACATGTCTGTCCTATGCCTTGTGAAATATTCCCAGAACCTTCAGCCATCTCTGCTCTGCAGTCATGCCCGCCGGTATCATCCTCCAATCCACCTAGACAAGCTCCTCTCCCATGCCTCTGTAATTCCCTTTATTCTATTGCAATACTGATACATGTGAGTTATGCTTCTCCTTTTCAAACTGCAGTATGAATTCCATCATAGTATGATCATTGCCTCCTAAGGCTTCCTTTACATTTAACTCCCTAAAAAAGGTTTGGATTGTTACACAACACCCAATCAAAGATGACCTTTCCCTGAGCAGGCTCAAGAATAATCTGCTCTAAAAAGCCATCTCATAGGCATTCAACAAAATCTCTATCTAGTGATCTGACAGCAACCTGATTTTCCCCATCCCCTTGCATATTGAAGTCCCCACTACAAGTGTGTCATTTCCCTTATTACATGCCTTTTCCAGTTCCCTTTGCAATCTCAACCCCACATCTTGGCTACTATTTGGAGCCCTATATAAGATTCCATAAGACCATAAGACATAGGAGCAGAATTAGGCCATCTGGACCATCAAGTCTGCTCCACCATTAAAACATGGATGATCTTTCTTTTCTCCTCCTCACCTCCAGTTCCCCGCCTTCTCCCTGTAACCTTTGATGCCATGTCCAATCAAGAACCTATCAATGTCTGCCTTAAATACACCCAACGACCTGGCCTCCACAATTGCATGTGGCAAAAAAATCCACAAATTCACCACCCTTGGCTAAAAAAATGTCTCCGCATCTCTGTTTTGAAGGAGAGCCTCTCTGTCTTGAGGCTGTGTCCTTTTGTTCTAAACTCTCCCACCATGGGAAACATCCTTTCTACATCTACCCTGTCTAGGCCTTTCAAGATTCCAAATGTTTCAATGAGATCCTCCTCATCCTTCTGAATTCCAGCGAGTACAGAGCCAGAGCCATCCATCATTCCTCGTATGATAACCCTTTCATTCCTGTAATCATCCTTGTGACCTTCTCTAGATCCTCTCCAATGCCAACGCATCTTTTCTAAGATGAGGGGCCCAAAACTGTTCACAATACTCAAGGTGAGGCCTCACCAGTACCTTATAAAGCCTCAGAATCACATCCTTTCTGTTGTATTCTAGACTTCTTGAAATGAATGTTAACATGGCATTTGCCTTCCTCTCGACTGACTGAACCTGCAAGTTAACCTTTAGGGTGTTCTACACAAGGATTCCCAAGTTCCTTTGCATCTCAGATTTTTGGATTTTCTCCCCGCTTAGAAAATAGTCAGCACATTTCTTTCTACTACCAAAGTACATGACCATGCATTTTCCAACATTATATTTCACTTGCCACTTTCTTGCCCATTCTCCTAATCTGTCTAAGCCCGTCTCCATCCTACCTGCTTCCTCAACTCTACCTGACCCTCCGCCAAGCTTCATATCATCCGCAAACTTGGCAACAAAGCCATCCATTTCATCATTAAATCATTTATATACAGCATAAAAAGAAGTGGTCCCAACACCGACTGTAGGTTCCCATTAATTTTTGCTTAGTATGCCCATAATGGTTTTTAACTCTTGTTGTTTCTTAACTCCACCCACAAAGGTTCAACATTCTCTGGCCCTATTTCACCTCTTTCTAAGGATGTAATTCCATCTCTTAACAACAGAGCTACACCACCGCCTCTGCTTTCCTGCCTGTCTTTTCGATGCAAAGTGTATCCTTTGATGTTAAGCTCCCAACTATGGCCTTCTTTCAGCCATGACTCAGTGATGCCCACAATGTTATACAACCAATCTCTAATTGTGCCACGAGTTCATCCACCTTATTTCAAACACTATGCCTATTTAAATACAGCACATTCAGTCCTGCATCCTTCACCCTTCCAAATTTTGCCTCTGAGTATCAATGCAGACAAAGCAAAGAAATAAATTGTGCCAGTCATTGGCTTGTCCTTCCTTCCATTCATATTAAATACAACATCATCTACTTGTAATCCTGCTGGCTCATCCTCAGCTCTGTCACCCTGGTTCACATCCCCACCACCCTGGTCCCCATCCCCATGCCAAATTAATTTAAACCACTCACAATTGATTCTACTGTGTGTCTTGTATTTACCGTCAATACCCACCAGAAAAATGAATCTCAGAGTTGTGAATGGTGACATATATGTACTTTGATAATAAATTTACTTTGAACTTTGTAGTTTGCCTCTGACCCTTTGCTTACTGCAGGCCTAGTGGAAGAGTTACCCTGCGACTCCCAGTGCCCGTTTGTCCACTACAGCACATTTTACATCTCAAGGGGAATTCGTTGTGCTCTCCCTCTTCCCATCACTGAGAATTGCCCTATCATCCCTCCGATACTCCTACCACCCAATAATTCCTTCTTCTCTCCGGCAGCCTCACCTTGCCCCTGTTGCCTGGAAGGCAAGTTCGGTCTAATAGAGCCGAGTTAGTTCGCTGTGGAATGCGACAGTTTCTAAGATGGGCATCAACTGTGTGCGAGACAGAGAGAGGCTCTCAGATGCTCTTCACTCTCTGGGCTCACCCCGGGAATGTCTGTGAAATCCACCTCACTGCTTGCTGTGTGACGTCATGGAGAGGTCGATGTCCCTTTGTGAGCTCACCGGGGGAGGGCTGGCTGTGAGGGAGGCTTGTGAGGGGAGGCAGGGGATTGAGATAATGGTCCCAACACCTCTCCCTTCCCTTAAAACATTGCACGAATCTGCCTTTTGTTCCCCCTTTCTACCGTCTACTGCCTCCATCTTTCCTGGTAATCAATCAACGACCTGCCGCTTAGAGGAAATTGCTTTGGTAAAACTCTTACCTTTGGCGGTCTCGGCATTCTGGATGAAAATAAGTGCTTGGAGTTCCCGCTGCAGCTCCCTAGCATGATTAACTAGTAGCTGCATTCAGATACATGTCTCAGAGGTCTGGTCCTCGGGGGCACCGGATGTCTTGCTGACCTCCCACATCGTGTGCGACGCATCGTGTGCTACCCTAGCCGCTATCTTAATGCACAAAGTGTGAAGGCTGAAGTCGAATGACATTACCTATCTTCACGTCTTTTTCCACTACTCTGCCTCTTCAGTGAACTTCAACGCTTTTCAAGACTCTGTGTTTACAACTCAAACACAGCCATGCTTAAAGTCGCCGCTCCCCAGAGTCCTACATCATCCCTTCTTTAAAGAAAGATCGACATTTTATTTTCTACTTGCTCTCTGATCCTGTATGAGGATATTCAATGTTCTGTGTACAAGAACATGCAGGTTCCTCAAAACAACAATGTCTTTCGTTCGCTCTACATTATAAAAAGTACTGTTTCTTCAGAGCTACTTAATTTCCGGCTCAGCTGAGCCACTTCCCCCCTCTATGGCTCCACTCAATGTCCGTGATTTCTTTGAGTGTGTGTGCGTGTGTCGGGGGGGTGGGGGTGGGGGGACTGACTCCTTAACATAAAAGACCGCGAGAAGTCTATAAGAGAGTGGGAATAGTGATTGAATTTAGATAAACAGCGATAGTGGTGTTGAATGGTGGATCAGGCCGAGTTACCTGATCAGCCTGTCCCTTCCTTTCAATGCTGAGGTTTTGTCCTGAAAGGGAGAAAAACGGGAGGGAATTCACATCAGAAAGTAACTGGTTATGTGGGGAACGCATGTTTCGCATGCATCAGTCCCTCATTCATCCTCTGACATCTCCACTCTGGCGTGGCCTCCATGAATTTTGAACAGACGTCGAGAAGGAATTCCAACTGTAAAATCCAATTCACATAATACCCGCATCTCACAGAGCTGGGAATGTAACAGGTGCAGGGTTGAAGTCACTTCCAACATTTATCTCGCCAACTATCAGACGTGTTCCTCTTTATATAATAAGATTTATCGTTGTAGGAACCTGAGAAATGGGCGCAGTGGCACGGAATGAACACTGAGCAGAGTGATAATGAGCTCTGAGAGCCGGGTAAGAGCACTCAGAGTGAACGGCCAGCACAGTGATAATAGCCGAACGTGTGAGAGTATGTGAAGCAGGAGAATCGGCAAAGGCCGAGCTATGAGCTCAAAATATAGACACTTGAATGCAGGAAATGATGGCTGACACCGGTCTTTCGGCTCTTCACGCACCACCATTCAGTGTGATCATCCAAGGTCGATCCCCTGTTTAGTACACTCCCAGAGCCCGTGATACACTTTGTGGCCAGAAACCATTGATTGTTCAATGGAATAATTGACATTAATTCAAAACAGAAGTGTATTAGGTCCAATGGATTTACTGTTTGAAAGTCGAAGATTCCAGTAAAGGGTTGCGAAAAGCATGGGATCGTGAGCGGCCGACTCCGCATGGCGAGTTCCCAGTGCGGCAGCGGCCTTCAGGCAGCGCGGTATTAGCCAGATAATAATGGCACGTTCATTATGGCCGACCGCCGTTGTCCCGAGGTGGACTGGAACGACAAATCTTTTGGTTAACAGAGAAACGCGCTGAGCGATTGCACCACAGAAGAAGATTAAGAAACGAGGAATCAAAGGTTCATTTCCGAGTTGGGAGACGGTGAGCAGGAATCTGTGCTGGAATTCAATTTTTCACAACCTGCATTGGGAGACAGTGACTAGAGATCGGTGCTGGAACTGACTGTGTACAATCTGCATCAATGCTTTGGATCAGAGTGTTACGGACATTATAAAACATATAATCGCGGAAACATTCAGCGGGTTGAGTGAGAAACGAATGCAGCGTTATAGGTCGGGCAACAGGCCAGGTTTGACCAACACGGCAGAGAGAATTTCGAAGTCAGTAACCCAGATTCATAACTGAATCATTGGACGGCAATAAGAACGAACGCTTTTTTTACCTAGGGGCTGAACAATCAATAGTACCTCACAATTTCACATACATACGCTACTTACTCTGGTAAGACTTTCTGGTTCTGTAGTTAGCGGGAGTCGACCCTTGCTGTGAGAAAGCAGTGGTTTTCCATTCCGAAGGGTTAACCACTCGCCACGTCGTTCGCACTCACCGCACTTGGGTCGAAAGATGCACTTTACTTGAGATTCGATCAGTGTGTTCCGGGGAGGACAAGGGGAGTTAAGGAGTTTCCTGCATTTGTGCTATCATGTCAAAATTTCAGCAAGCTCAGAATTTTGCCACATTGCTAGATATTCGGGAAGTGACACTGACTGTAGGAAGCCTTCCTTCACTGCATTAAAGTCTCCCTGCAGATGTATAATGTGAGCCTTGAAGGTTTTCATCCACAGACGAGCGGACAGTTAACAGCCGAGGAGCATGGAGCCCGAATGGGAAATAGAACAAAGGAGGAAAGGGGTGGGGAAATAGAGGGCTCTGGTTACAGATTTTAGGGAAATTTATATTTGTGCCATCAATTTGGAGGCTCCTTAGTGGGAATATGAAATGTTGATTCCCCACCCTGAGTCTGGCCTCATTGTGGCCCTAGGAGAGACCAAGGAAGGAAATGTCGGCATGTGAATGGGAAATCAAATTGAAATGGGTAGTCACCGGGAGATCCCGACTTTTGCAGCGGAGAGTGATACGACGCTCGGATCCGATTCTCCAATTGGCGTTGGGTCTCACTGATGTAGAGAAGCTTGCACTGGGAGGACCGGATACAATCGATGGCCTCGAAAGACTCGCGGGTAAACTGTCACCTCACCTGGAAGGACGGTTTGGGGCCCTGAGTGGTGGTGAGGAAGGAGGTGTAGTGGCAGGTTTAGCACTTATTGCGGTCACAAGGATAATTGCCAGGAGGAAGATCAGTGGGTGAGAGGAGTGGGCAAGTGTATCACCTAGAGTGCGATTTCTAAGTTAAGTGGGAAAGGGGGCAGGTACAGGGTGGGAAAACGGTGCCTAGTGGTGGGATCCTGTTGGATATGGCAGACGTTGCAGAGAATGGACGCTGGTAGTGTGGTCGGTGAAGACCATGGTAACCCTATCGCCGTTTCAATGCGGGCATGGAGCGAGCTGCCAGAAATATTGGTACAGGCGGGCACAGCGACAACAATTAACAGACATTTGAGCAGTTACACGGAGAAGAAAGGTTTAGTACGAAGTGGGCCAAATTCAGGGAAGTGAGAAGAGTTTAGCTTGTCCACTTGGCTAACATAAATGAGTTGCTCTGAAGGGCGTAACTCCAATGAGCTAGGAGCAGGATGAGATGTGAGAATGATGCACAGAGGGTTTGGAGGATGTAGACAGGAGAAGGGAATGAGCGAGGATATGGCAAATGGAGCAGATTGCAGGAAATGTGAGACCATCCACTCCGAGAGGAACAAACGAGAAGAGTAATTTTACATGGGGACAGAGTGAAATGTCAGAGGGATCTGGATGTCCTTGTAATTAAATCACGGAGAGTCAACAGGGAAGTAATGAGGGAGACAAGCTGTATTTTGTCCTGTGATGCAGGAGGATTGGAGAGAAGGGGTAGAAATGTCTCACTGGGAAGTGAAAGGACCCTAGTGAGACTGCACTTTGAATAATGCGCCAGGTCTGGTCACTACTTCAGGAAGGAAAGACCTGTAATGGAGGGAGTACATTGACCATTCCCTACACTGAATGGACTGGTTCCAGGGATGGTAGGCTGGCTGTATGAGGACAGAGTGACTGGGCTGGGTTCGTATTTTCTGGAATAAGCGATCTGCAGGATTCTTTCAGGGTGTGTCAGCCTGTGTGCAAAGCGGATGTTTCACCTACTGCGGACCCAGTAACAGAACTATCTCAGAATGGCGTGATGTTCATTTAGGATGGAGATGAATTTACATTCCTTTAATAGGAGAACAATTTTAAAATATATTTTTAGGGAAGGAATGTGGAGCCTCAGGTTCTAAGTAGAGTCAAGTCCGAGGACAAAAGTCTCCGGTGGAGTTTTAGTCAAGATGCGAATTGTTGTGCATGACGCTTCGGGCCGTGGAGTGTTTCGGCCCGAAACGTAGACAGGTTACTCCTTTCTATAGATGCTGCCTGGCCTGCTGAGTTCCCCCAGCATTTTGTGTGTTGCTCTGGACTTCCACCAGCTGCAGATTTTCTCGTGTATGTGTCTCCCCAAAAATGTCGCCCTTCAGTCGCTAGAGCTGTCCGAATTAGTCCCCATATGGAATTCCGCTGCGGGACTTTGTCCTAAAATTCATACCCTCAATGTTCACATTCGGTCGAATGAAGTACAGAGTCGATGCGGCCACGCCTGTGGGAAGAGATAAGAGTCAACGTTTCAATGGCGCCACGGTGGCGTAGTGGCTTGCGCGGTGCCATTATAACTCGGATTTCAATTCAGGCGTCATCGGTAAGTAGTCTGTCCGTCTGCCCGTGTATTGCGTCGCACTGCCGTTTCCTCCCACAGTGCAAAGACCTACCGTACAGGTTAATTGGTTATTGTGAATTGTCCGGTGATTAAGTGTGGGGTTAAATCGGGGTTGTCGGGGATGCTGGGGCCACGTGGTTCGATGGGTCGGAAGGGCTTACCCTGTGCTGTAACACTACATAACCAAACAAATAAACAAACAAACAAGCAAACAAACTCTAAGACACTGAAGAAAGAGAACATCGGGGTTGCAAGAGCTGAGCTGATTACGTGATCGATACGATCACACTGAGGATTAAATGTTTACAATAAGTAATTTATTTTTTAAATTTAACGTGTAATCCCTTAGATGTCCCTTTGCTACCAAGCACCCATCCCACCATCCTCTTTATCTTCATCGCCCCCTTAGAAACTGCCGCCGACCCAGGGGCCGATGTTGCTAAATTTGGGAATTACTCCGTACTTTAGAGACCATTCTGTTCTTTAACTAACTTGTACAACCCTCATCACCCCAGTACATCAACGGTATGACGACTTTACACACTTATGGACTACCTCGGGACGGTTGTATTCTCTCATACAATCCTGTTATAAGTGTAATATTGTTGTGAATGTTGTGCCTCTAATTCCACTTGCCTATGATACTACTGCAAGTATACGTTTCATCCCATCTGTGCATACAGTAAATGTAATTGTGTTTATGATAATAAACTCGACTCAGACAGCAACTTGTCCTTGGATCTCCAGCTGCCCAGGTTCAGAGAATGAACGTCCTCGAATTTGCTTTTCTTCAAGTTCTTGTCGAAGTTTAACTCCGCCACGACGGTTCCAAGCCCGGCTGTAAAAGGAGGAGGGCTGGTCATGGGGCTAACAAACCCTTCCCGTAAAATCCCAGGCACCAAAGGCCTCATCCCTGGGAGGGGAAGGATACATCAAGTAGATGGGCTACACCTGAACACTGACCCAGGATAAGTAACTCTGGCGAACTACTTTCGGCGCCTATCCTCCAGTAGGGGCTGACAGGGTTTATAAACAAGAAAATGTTCAGCTTTACTGTCAATCAACCGTTTACATGTATCGATCTGAAAGAAACAACGTTTCCCTGGGACCGAAGTGCAAACCACAGTAGACCTGTCACATAACATATACTTCATCATACTGATTTTATTTTGAGTGGCTCTTTTTGTCATTCCATCTGCTTTCGTATTTTATATTTTACATCACTACCCCAGTCCTTCTCACCTTCCTGTCGCATTAAATGGTAGCGGCAACTGCACCAAATCGGCGCCGGTTACCAGTGCACACTGTTACCTGGTCCCACAGGGCAGGAGCGGCTTCTGATTTGTGCACCGGTCGATTGTGAATTGTCCCTTCAGGTATCCAGTCAAACGATTTGACGGAGTGAATCCATTCATGTGATGGAGATGAGGCATCCCCATCCCACACTGGCGTACCGCTGAGAGCGCTGCCGAATTATTCCGCCTTCCGAGCGGATTCGAGTTATTCTGGGTCTGAAACCAACTGAAAAAATGCCCGAGTAACGGGAAGCGTAAAAGGCCGAGGAGATATACATCCACATCTACAAAACGATGAAGCAGATTCACCCCGACTCCAGAATCTCCTCCAAGGCAATGAGCATCAGGAGCTCATTCACCAGTTCTCCCCTGTGATCCTGACCGCAGTTTAAATTACACCAAGGCCGAAGTTACGGAAGCACTCAATATATTGAATGCCGCAATTAGTAAACAAGAAACAACCTAACCCGATGCCTTTCAAATCATTGACGGGGTCTCCAATCAAGCTTGTTTAAATAAATACTTTATACTTTATTGTGGCCAAACAATTGGTACTAGAACGTACAATTATCATAGCGATAAATCTCTGCTCATTTGTCATAAGCATATCACCTGAGCACTAGGGATCCGAACACGCTCGACTACTACAACACCACCATCAGGAATGACTATCGTTCCATCTCCAGAGCGCACGTGGGAGTTTCTGAAGATCTAGCTGTCCTCACCCTACCTGCATGCGGGCAGAGTCTAAAGATCAAGGCTGGAATAGTCAGGACAACGAAGAATTGGACGTGGGATGCAGGGGAGTGGCTACGGGCTGATTCGACTTCGTGGAGTCAGTGTTCAAGGACTCATAAGAGGATCTGAATGAATTTGCTACTGTGTCACTTTTATAAAGTCAATCGTGCACGAGTGGGTTCCCACAAAATCACTTAGAGTGATTCTCGACCAGAAGCCCGAGGTGAGAGAGATCCGCACTCTGCCGAGGGCTAGATCAGTGGTGAACCAGGGAAGTATGAAATCCAGTTATGACTTCCGGAAAGCCATCGCACGTGCAGGGTGGCAATTCAAACCAAACCTGAATCACAGAAAGTTGCTTGACAGCAGTGACTGACTTCAATGCTATCACCTTCTACAAAGCAACATATGTGACTCCCAGATGAACTCAGTGTCTTTTAGTTTCAGGTTCACCGATTTAAAATATGGAAGAACCTTCACGAACTCTCACAGCCCACGACGACCCAGTGATTCCACTCTTCAAGGCTGACGTGAGACCATCCCTCAGGAGGTTGAACTCAGGGAAAGCATCTGGCCCAGACTGTTGTGGCTGGCCGAGTACTGAAAACCTGTACTGATCAAATGGCTGGAGTGTTTACTGATATCAGAGCTCGGGTGCTCTATCAGAGGGACAATGAGACCACGCGCCTTTTGTTTCACGGAATCTTAGTCAACCCTTTCCATTGCGGATGCAGCGATTCTGATTGACGCGTTCACGATACGCCGCCAAGATAAGACTGGTGAGTCTTTTAAAGGCAGGGGAGGAGGAGGGTGCTTCATGATCAGCTCCTCGTGGTGTACAAATGTGCGGGGCTGTCGGAGTGCTGCTCACCAGACCTGGAGTATCTCGCAGTCAAGTGCTGTCCATTCTAACTTCTGCAATAGATATCAGAGATCGTTTTGGCAGCGGTGTACATCCCACTACGGGCAAGCAGGCTCTAGACGAACTGAGTGATGTGATAAACAGGCATGAAACAGCACATCCCGATGCCCTTCCTATCATTTTGGGGGATTTTAACCAGGCCAACTTGAAAAGATCTCAACATAATAATAACAACCAACGTATCACTTGTAGTACCAGAGGAACCAACACATTAGACGATTGTTACATCACCATCAAGAGTGCTTATCGTGCCATCCCACGCCCAGTTTGGAAAGTCTGATCACCTGGCTGTACTTCCTGTCATGGTTCGGTCTGTGAAGTACGCGTTCCGGTTCACGGTCCGGTCCATGGACTCCAGACTTCCGGCCTTCCGGCTGTCCCTTGTTTCAGTTGGACTTAATCATAGGCACCTGATTCTCGTCTTGGGACTGGGAATATAAGTGGCCCTGGGTTTGAGTGCGGTTGCTGGTTCATCTCGGCAGTATCCCGTCCTCGCCTCCGCGGGGTAAGTCAGGCCGTCTTTGCCGTTACCCTGCGGTTGGATCTGTCGCTTCCTGTCCTTGCCACCGTTGGGTAATCCAAGCCGTCTTTGCCATTACCCTGAGGCTGGACTGTTCCCTTCCTTTCCCCTTCCTTCTGAAGCCTTGCCCTGCAACCTGTGTCTGGAGCCTTGCCTGCAACCTGTGCCTGGGGCCTTGCCTGCAACCTGTGCCTGGGGCCTTGCCCTATAACCTTGTCAAGTTCTACCACCGGAGCGAGACCGGGGCCTTGCTGTGTCAAGACAAGGAACTGTCTATCGTTGAGTTGGAACTGTCTCTGTGTCCACGCCTTCGCTAGGTAGGTCTGGCTGTTTGCCGCTACCTAGTTTTGGGAACCGTTTTGTCGTGTTCAGCATTCTGTGTAGAGCCCCGGCCCCAAGTCCTGTTCCCAAGGAGGGGTCCTGGCTCGTGTTCTGTGTTCGAGTCCCGGCCCTAAGTCCTGTTCCCAAGGAGGTGTCCCGTCATTGTGTTCCATGTCCTCGTGTTCCTGTCTCTCAAGTCCAAGGCTCCGTGTTCCCGTGGTCTAGAACGAGGCTCTGTGTTCCTATCCTCCTCAAGACCAAGGCTCTGTGTTCTGCGTTCCTGTCGTCCCAAGTCCAAGGCTCATCTGTTCCTGACTACCAAGTCAAGGCTTCGTGTTCTCGCTCTGTCCATGTGCTACGTCCTGTGCTGGAGTTCCCTTGTCCTGCATTGGAGTTCCCTCATCTTGTCAAGGAGTCTCTTGTTCTGTCCTGTAGCCTCGCCTAGTCCTGTCTCCCAAGACCACGTCATGTCTTCGCATAGTTCCCAGGTCCTTGTTCAGTCTCTGGCTCGGAGTCCAAACTCAGGCTTCATCATGTCCTCACCCCGAATTACCCAAGCCATGAAGTACCCAAGCCTTGAAGAACCCAAGCCATATCCAGTCCTGTAGCCACATCATGTCCTCGCCTATTTCCGGGGTCCGAGCCCGAGTCAAGACCCAGGTTCTGAGTCATTGTGCAGTCTCCGGCTCGGAGTCCAAGCTCAGGCTCCTAGTTCCAGTTCCCTGTCCTGGTTCCGCTTGACTAGCCAACACCCTAGCCCAGTCTGTGTTCTTGTCCCAGCTCGCTATTCAAGTCCTAGTACTTCAGTGTCTGTGTCTTACATTTGGGTCTGCTAACAACGCTCCCACTTATGACACTTCTGCTCCTGAGTATAGGCAGAAAGTGAAGACCGTATCACCAGTAGTAAGTAGTAAGTTATGGAGATGGGAGGCGCAGGAGTGCTTACAGGACTGCTCTGAATCAGTGGATTGGACAGTGTTCAGGGATTCATCGTCGAGGCTTAATGAGTACACCACAGCTGTTGCTGTATTCCTTAAAACCTGTGTGGATGAGTATGTGTCAACGAGAACTTTACTGTACATACCCAAATCAAAAGCCATGGATTAACCAGGAGGTTCATAGTCTGCTGAGGACTGGAGCTGTGGCATTTAAGTCTGGCGACTCAAGACTGTACAGGAAACCAGGTATGACTTGCAGAGGGCTATTTCAAGAGCTACGGAACAATTCTGAATGAGGCTTGAGGTGACATCAGCTGCATGTCAATTCTTGCAGGGCTTGTAGACCATTACATCCTGCAAAGAGAAAGCCAACGTCATGAATGGCAGTGATGCTTCACTCACCGACCATTCAACGTCTGTATGCTCGCTTTAAACGGGAGGATAAACTCCAACTATGAGGGTCCCAGCACCACCCAGTGACCCTGTGATTTTTGTCTTAGAGGCCAATGCCAGGTTGTACTTCAAGAGGTCCAATCCTCACCAGGCGGCAGGCACTGATGGAGTACCTGCCAACGCTCTTAAAACCTGTGCCATCCAACTGGTGGTGCGGTGTGTGTGTGTGTGTGTGTCGGCGGGGGTGGTGGGGGGTTGTTCAAACACGTTTTCGATCTCTCATTGCAACGTTTGGACGTTCCCACCTGCTTCAAATGCGCAACAACTCTACCCGTGCCCTAGAAGGGCAGGGTGAGCTGCCTCAATGGCTATTGTCCAGCAGCACTCACATCTCCAGTGATTAAATGATTTGAGAAGTTGGTTATGGCTGGAATCAATTCCTGCATCAGCAAGGACCTGGATCCACTGCAATTTGCCTGTCGCCGTAATAGGTCTACAGCAGATGCGATTTCACTGGCTCTCTACGTGGCCTCTGATTTCCTGGACAATGCCAATACCTATGCCAGGATGCTGTTTATTCACTACAATTCAGTGTTTAATCCCACAATTCTCACAGTTCTGAACTAAGAGCTCCAGAACCTGGGGCTCTGTACCTCGCTCTGCAACTGGGTCCTCGACTTTGTAACCGGAAGACCACTATCTGTTGTGGATTGGAAGTACCATCTCTACCTCATTGACAATCAACACTGGCTCACTTCAGGGATGTGTGTGATTAGTCCACTGCTGTACTCTCTCTACAGCTATGACTGTGTGGCTGGGATCAAATGCCATTGATAACTTTGCTGACAATAAAGCCATTTTTGGCATAATCTCAGATGGTGAAGAGAGGGCATACAGAAGCGAGATATACAGTGCTTTGATAAAGTATTCAGCCCCCAACACTTTGTTCACATAAATATTACAACAAGGGATTTTTGTCAATTTAACTGACAAGTTTTATTTGTGAATCTCATGCTCTTATTTCACAGTAGATCCTAAAAACAAGGAGCATTGTAAAGCATGAAAAGTTAAATATTCAAAAACTGAAATTTCATCCGTACAACAGTATTCATCCCCTTTTCTCAGTACTTAGTTGAACCACCTCTCACAGCTATCATAGCCAGTAGTCGTTTTGGATAAGCCTCTATTAGCTTTGCAGGATGGGATGAAGCAAGATTTGCCCATTCCTCCTTGTAAGATTTCTCAGGCTGTGGGAGGTTCGTGGGGAGCTGCGGTGGACAGCCATCTTGACGTCTTGCCAGAGATGTTCGATAGGGTTAAAGTCAAGACTGTAACTGGGACACTCAAGGCTATCAATTTTCTTCATTTGAAGCCACTCCATCGTTGCTCTGGCGATGTGTTTTGGGTTGTTGTCCTGCTGAAATATAAACTTTCTCCCCTGTTTAAGCTTTTCAACAGAGGCTAGCAGGTTTATCTCCAGGATCTCTCTGTATGTTGCAGTATTCGTCTTCCCATGAATCCTGACCAAATTTCCAGTTCCGCTACTTATTTTTCTAAAAGTATTTATTTACTTTTAGATATTTAGTTTAAAAAATATTTTTAGTCACAATGGAATGGCTTCAAATGAAGGAAATTAATGCCCTTGAATGCCCTAGTCAGAGACCTAACCTTAACGGGAACGAACATCTTTGGTAAGACCTTAAAATTGCTGTCTACCGCAGATCCCAAATTAACCTGGCAGAGCTTGAGAAATTTTGCAAGGACGAATGGGAAAATCTTTTTCCACCACGTTGTGGAAAGCTAATGGAGGCTTATCCAAAAAGATTATGGTTCAACTTCAACTAAGTATTGAGCAAAGGAAATTAATACTTTTGAACTGTTGACATTGGAATTTTTGGAATTATAGGTTTGCAAACTTTTCAGTTTTCCCTGACATTGGACTTACTGTGAAAAAAGAGTACGTGATCCGTAAACAAAAATTCTCGGTTAAATTGATCGAAATCCTTGGTTGTAATACTCATTTACACGAACAAACGTTTGGGGGCTGAACAGTTTGTCAACGCACTGTACAGTACCAGCTAGTTGAGCGGTGTCGCAGTAACGACCTTTCATCCAACATCAGTAAGACCAAAGAACTGATTGTGGGCTTCAGAGAGGGTAAGATGAGGTAGCACACAGCAGTCCTCATAAGGGAATCAGAAGTGGAGGGGGTGAGCAATTTCAGGTTCCTGGGTGTTAATATCTCTGAGGACTTAACCTGGACCGAACACATCGATGCAGCTATAAAGAAGGCAAAACAGCAGCTATATTTCATTAGGAGTTTGAGGAGGTTTGATTTGTCACCAAGAAACACTCGGAAATTTCGACAGATGTACCGCAGAGAGCATTTTAACCGGCTGTATCACCGTCTGGTATGGGGTGGGGGCGCTACTGCACAGCATCGAAGTAAGCTGCAGAGGACATTTTCAAGGAGTGGTGCCTCAGAAAGGTGCACCCATCATTAAGAACCCCCACCACCCAGGACATGCCGTTTTCTTATTGCTGCCATCACGGAGGAGGTACGGAAGCCTGAAGGCAAACACTGAACAATTCAGGAACAGATTGTTCCCCTCTGCCGTCCGACTTCTGAATGGACTTTGAACCCATGAACACGACCACGCTACTTTTTTATTTCCTATTTTTTCACTACTTATTTAATTTCACTAATACCTCCTTGTGCAACTGGATGCTCGATTTCCTCAGCTGCAAACCCCAGTAATTTCGGATTGGCAACAGCATCGCATCCACAAGCACCATTAACGCGGATGCACCACAATGCTATGTACTTCTCCACCTGACCTATTTGCTATATACTTATGACTGTGACGCTAACCATAGCTCCAATGGCATATTTAAGTTTGCGGACGACACCACTGTCACTGGACGAATTACAGGTGGTGAGGAATAAGCATTTAGGAGGGAGATTGAAAATCTGACTGAATTGTGCATCAACAGCAACCTATCGCTGAATGTTAGCAAAGTTAAAGAGCTGATTATTGACCAAGGAGGAGGAAATTGGAAACCAATGAGCCGGATTTCATCTGGGGCTCGAAAGCGGAGAGGGTCCGCAACTTTAAACTCAAATAATAATTTCAGAGGCTCTGTCTAGGGTCCAGCACATAAGTGCCATTACATAGAACGAACGGCAGTGCCTCTAATATTTTAGAAGTGTGTGAAGATCCAGCCCGTCATCGATTGATAAACTTCAATAGATGCGCGGTGGAGAGCATACTGACCGCCTGGTATGGATATACTAATGCCCTTGAACGGAAAAGCATACACAATCCAATGCCTACAGCCCAGTCCGTCGCCACGGTAGCGCAGAGGACAGCGCGGCGCTGTTCCAGTTTGGGGCGTTGGAGTTCGGAGTTCAATTCTGGCGTCCTTTGGAGGGACTCTCCCAGTGCATTGCATGGGTTTTACCCGGGTGCTCAGGTTTCCCCTCACATTCCAAAGACGTACCGGGTAGGTAAATTGCTGATTGTAAATTGTCCCTTGTAAATTAACCCCGTGGTAAATTGGGGTTTTCCGAGGTTCCTGGGGCAGGCGAGGCTCGAACACCGGAATAGCCTACTCCGCGGTGTATCTCTAAATAAAGTAAAATAAAATCACGGATAAAGCCCTCGCCGCCATTGAGAACATCTACATACAGCGTTGTTGCAGGAAAGCAGCATCCATCATCAAGGACCCCAACCATCCAGGTAATGCAATTTTCTCGGTGCTGCCATCAGGAAAGAGATACAGGAACCTCAGGACCCACACCAACAGGAACAGTTATTACCCCGCAACCATCAGGCTCTTGAACCGCAGGGGTTAACCTCACTCAAATTCTCTCACATCTTCAATGAACTGTTCCCAGAATCTAAGGACGCACTTTCAAGGACTCTTCCTCTCGTATTTTTTTACTGATGTATTACTGTTGTTATTTTTTTCTTTTTTTTGTATTTGGGCATTTTTGCCGTTTGCACATTGGTTGTTAGTCTGTCCTAAATGTGGATTGATCGTTAATCTGTCCTATATGTTTATTTTCATTGATTTTATCGTATTTCTTTGTATTGGTTGTGAACTCCAGCAAGAAAAAGAATATCAGCGTAGCATGTGGTGATATATATGTTCCATGGTAATGACAGTTACCTTGAACTTAAAATTTACTCGATAATTTTGAGCGCACCGTGAGCGAGGCTTGCTGCGTGGCCCATAACAACCAGCAGTCCACAATCAGCTTCTGGGAGATGCAGACCGCCGTGACCCCGCTGCTGCCGAGAACCTGGCCAAGCACGCCGTATTGGAAGGGACAAAAGCGGTGACCAATTACTGTAGCTCCGTGAAGTTCCTCAAAGTGATTACCGAAACCGAAAGACTTTTAAGAACCTCTCACTCTCTTCCATTGTACTAAAACCTGGACAGCAAGTTACAGATATTACTTCTGGAGATTCTTTAATAATCCTAATATCTGGTTCCACTGCTGTGTATAAACTCAGTGTGTCTGTAGTAATCTGAGTGTGTATATAGTCTCCGTCCCCTGATTCACTGAGAAATACCCATCAGTTCGACTCGGTGATTATCCATTGAATCAATGTTGAGTGGACAATTGCTGTTGTTAGTAGTTTGTTTGTTCTGCGGAAAGCAGTTTATTAATTATATTTTGGTAACCCCTCAAAATCCCACTTCACCGCGTGGCCTGATCTAGTTCACACTTCCTGCAGAGCAACTTGTTAAACTTCGGTCGCAGTTTGAGAGCAGCGACCCACCCATAACCTGACAGCGTTTAAACAATGACGGACCGCGTACAGAACCCGACAGTCGGTTTTATTCCCATTGGCTTCGAACTATACTTTTCATTCCTCTCGAAAAAATACTCACTAATTTTAGCTACACTTGCATTAAAAGTGTCGGGCTTCAATAACGGGAGCAAACAAGGAGAAGGAGTCGACAAACAGATCTGCAATGATTGATTTTAGATTAGAGTTTCACACAAGATTTCTAGCGAGACTTTTCAAATTTCAGTGTATTTAAGGAGGTAAACATTTATTTTCCCGCGCTTCTGTAGTGGATTGGTGAATAAGATTGACTTTGATTGGGGTATTTCTTCTCAGCAATGGGATTGTGCATGGTGGTCTTAAATATCTGAGTTAATAATCGCTGTTGCATAATATGATAAAAAAAAACTTTCTCGATGAACACAAATCGGTTGTACAGTGAATCTGGAAAGAGCGGTCACTCATAACGGAAATCAAATAATCTTCCGAATAATTATTTTGAAGATGCAAGTATAAATAATTGAATTTCTATTTTATTTTCAAATCCCTCCCTTTACTAGAAACAGATACTTCACTCCATTCTTCAGCTCCTCCCTGAATTTTCTCTGTGTCAGTCCATAGATACAAGTATTGGTGCAGGTATTGAGAAAAGCCAGCATAAAGGCACATTGCTGCAGGATATAGGTCGGTTTGTTGAAATACCTGTCTGTGAAGGAATAGTTTTCAAGTTGCCAATTCATGGAATGTACAGCATGGGGCATCCAAAATAATACGAAGTTGGCCGACAGAGCGAACAACAGAATCATTGACTTTCTCCGGTTTGCCACCTCTGGATCATTCTGATTTTCGCTGCTGTTCCGAAGTGCCTGGCGAACTTTACTTGTCGCTTTAATGCGTTTGATAGTTAAAACATTAAAGAGCAGGATTAAACACATGGACAGTAGAGGAGTTGTGGTGCTGTCAAATACCTCGTAGGCTTTCCACAGGGGTGATGTAAGGTATTCAGATGCGGCGACACAACGCCATTTATCCACTGCAAAGTAAGATGGAATGGCCTTAGCACAGCAGGCTGAGCTCACTGTTGTTATCACCACAGTCGCTGTTCTCTCGGTGCAATATCGGTTCCGCAGCTTCTGACAGCAAATGGCGATGTAGCGATCGAAAGTGAAAGCGACCGTCAACCAAACGGAACATTCCTTGGTTGCGATGACCAGCACTAGCAGTACAGAGCACGCCGGAGTAACGAGCAAGAAATTAGCAAACAAGTAGATATAATTTATCTTCTCAAATATAATAAAAACGATGACCACCATCAGATCTGCTGTCGCCATGGCCACCAAGTAGAGACTGATGCATTTGGATAGTCCGCATTTTCCGCGGGACAGAATTACAATCGCCGTTAAATTAACTGAAATAAATTATAAAATATTTTATTGCTACCAGCTACCGCAATCAATGTGATTTTTATTTGCGTGTGTGAGTAATAGTTGGATCGGACCATTGATTGTCTGGATACGCCGCCAAGTTACCAGCCCGCCTGCGCTGACCGAGATTCAGGCAGATTCTACGCTATGATGTGCAACTTGGATTTCGCCTGTTTCACATCCTGAAGTGAACCATCGAAAGAAAAGCAGTAGGTTGACAGAGCGCCCTCAGGCGGTTCAGTTAAGTAGTGAACAGAGGACCGGATACCTGGTTGGGTGCATCGCGTGCTGTCTCTATCGCTCGAATGGGTTGGCTCTTGCGGAGAAATATTCGAGCAGTAGAGAGATTGATTTTTATTTCATATGATATGGCATAATAGTACTTTAACTTAATTTACTTCACTGGATTCTATTTTAAATTAAATTATGACATCGACAAAAATGTCTTAACACTTATTTCATTGGAAATTGTGAAATATTTGGAGACGACGGGCGAACCGCCTGATCTCACGAGATGTGAAATGGCTGTCAGGACTATCCGGGCACAGAGAGACAGATCATCCGGCTCTGAGTGAGCGGCCACTCTCTGACCACTCCGCCTGGAGGAACGTTGAAATCAGCGAGGGGTCCCGAATGTTGGGGGGCGCAGAAATAGGGAGACCAACTTTGCGAACGGGCACCGTTTAAAGTAGCCGTATCTGAGACGAGTGACATGATCACGCTCACGAAAAATTTATAATAATCTGTAAACAATGAAAGACACAGACTTACTCAGTTATTATCCACATATCCAGTTAATATTTGGTAGATGGTTAATTGGAAAGTAAGAAAGGAACCACCTAACAATACGGGATAATTTTGGTAATAGGACAGAAATTATACTCCTCGCTTCATCAGAAAGTCGTACTGGAAAGGGCAAAGTGACGGAGTAACGGTTCATTCGCTGCTTTGAGGACAAACCTGTTCTCGTTTGGAGAAGCAGATCAATAATTGACAGACACAACCATATCTCCTTTGCATGTTTGCGTTTACTCCGCTATTGGCGAGGCCCAGGAAAAGGGGTCATGTTTGCTTATTGATCCTCAGAAGGTTGGCCACATTGTTATATAATTGAATTGCAATTATAAAACAGCATGAAATGACATACCATTTACTTCTTTCATTGGATGACACTGTACATGTGATTCACATGTATTGCTTTCGCCTGTTAAACTTAAAACGCACGGATCGCACAGAGACGACATGGATGTCATTCCCGCAGTTTTGATGAATGTAACACCGTAAGACACAGGAGCAGAACTAGGCCATTGGGCCCATTAACAGCAGAAGAAGAATCCATGGTACATGGAGAGAAAGGAAAAGCGGTAACCTGAGAAGAATTGTGCTGGGACTGCCTGAGGTCTAAGCGGATCCAGGCGTGACCTGGCCTGATTTGGCAAAACTCACACGCCTCAGGGCTGGTGAGTCATGGCTGCCTCTGACAGGAGGGTATGTGGTGAGAATCTTGGTAACTGTCTTGTTGAAGTACTGAAAGGTCTGGACCTGAAAACTCGATTCCTTATTCCTCTTCTTGGATGCTGCCTGACCTACTGAGTTCCTCCAGCATTTTTTGTGCTGCATTTTACTGACTGCGCATTTTGTTTTCTGGCATTAATTGGTGTTGATAACAATACAATGTGTAATGTTTGTTTAGACTGATATCACAGATATATATATTAATCCACGATGCCGCAAGCGGAATACAAAGACTGGCTATCATCTTACCAGGAACACCAACTGCTGCAAGCACCGGGCAGTAAATTCTGACGATGTTGTAAATTGCAGGATATTCCATTTTCTTCCAGAAGCAGAGATCAGTTGTACTAATTGTTTCAACTGTCTGCAGGTACTGATTCAAGAAGTTCTTATATACCAGGTGGAACAACGATTAAGTCAGTAGTGCTCCCATCGGTCACATCAGTCACGATCCACTGAACAAACAGGTCGAGTTACTGTTTTTACTTATTGTGTCAATGTCTAGTACAATTAGCTCTTCCAGGAGAATTGCAGGAACATTCATTTATTGTTGCCTCGAAATATTTTCAGTGGAAAACATTAGCGCAGTTTTGTTTGGCATTGCTTGAATCGGTAAAAATATTTTTTTTTGTCATTTGAGTGTTCATTTTTTGGATAACACACACCTTCGTCTGCATTGCTAATCAACTGTAAACTCGTTAGGATCAGGCGGACCAATAACACGAAGTGGGTTGAATGTAGGTGAAATGAGCGATAAGCCTTTCTACGAACGGACAGTACAGTCGCAGTCTTCTGTGACTGGGGTCTTCAGCTTTGGAAGCGACAACATCCGGTAGTGAAAATTTACAATAAAATTAATTGCGTGCCCAAATACCTCAGGATTTCAACATGCCTAACAACTACCTGCAGAGATGTCTGCACAGGTAACCAGTTTTCCGTAAAATGGCTGAAATTTGTACAAGAGTTGAGACAATATTTTTCAGGATAGACAAAGTTCATTCGGCTCGAATCAGTGCATCACCCGAGAGACCACTTCGTATTGATGAACCTTGATGCAGACTTTGCTTATTTATCTGCATGACCTTTATAAGTATTTTTAAGCCTATGATTTGATTGTTAATTCCTCCAAGTCATATCCTACCTGACCGAATCCCTAAAGTAACTGCAATAAGCTGCTCTCCCACCCACGTACCAAGTGGGCTGTCCTTACACACTTTGACAGACACACGAGGAACAATTCTTCTCCTGAACTGTTTGCTGCATCAATTATGTTCATGACGTTATGGTGTCTCCTAGCTAATTAGCCCAAATTCACGGATAATCAAAATTTATTAAATGATGATGAGGAAATTTTCTCATCATGTACAACAAGCTCATACTCTCTGTGAAACTATTTCGTTTATTTTCTATATGACTATTCGTCATAGTCGGTCTCTCATTGTCGGGTCTCTGACGTGCCATATCTCTACCAATTCCTGAAACATTTTCCTCTCATTTTGCAATTATTTGTTGAACCAAAATATGTTTTTAATTTTATTGCATTGAAATGTGTTTCACCATGCCTTGTCGGCTTCTCCTTATGGTCATGTAGGCACGTCAGCAATGGTTTCCATTACATTTTCAAGGACATTACTGAAATCAGACCCGGACATGATGTAGATATTAGCATTTATTTCACGCTTTCACCAATCATCCCTTGCACACGAGGGCAAGATAAGAAATATTAATAAATAATGACGTTGATAAATTAGACCAACACATTGATTGAACAATATGGTGACAGTGTTTCATCGGTACTCTGGATTGATTCTGCAGCTCCATTTCAACCACACCATATCTGTATGAATTTCAAAGAGGGTGATTGAACATCTATTGTTTACATGGAAAGCTGTATACAGTATATGTCAACTCGTTCTTTCTACTGGCTTCTATTGCCTCTTTGACTAACTCGGCCTTTCCGTTTTTGGTAAAGTAATGTCGGATTAAACTTTCCAACGAGCAGTATTTAATTCCAGAATTTGCTCTGGCATAGTTAATATCACACCGATGCATTTAACATCGGTTTCCATTTACGCAGAATCTACATTTTTTTTGCTTAATACGCTTTTGCTTGTCCACAATGGAAGTCCAACTCTCGCGGTATAAGACCATTAGACCGTAAGATAAGGGAATAGTATCAGGCCATTCTGCCCATTAAGTCAACTCCGCCATTCCATCGTCGCTGATTAGTCACTGATTTATTATCCCTCAGAACCCATTCTTCTGCCTTCTCCGGGTAATGTCTGATGCCATTAGTAAACAAGAGCCCATCAATCTCTGCATTAAGTATACCCAATGATATGGCCTTCACAGCATTCCGTGGCAATGGATTCCGTATATTCACTATCTTCTGAGTAAAGAAATTCGTCTTATTTCCATTCTAAAGGGTCGAACTTGTATTCTGAATCTGTGCCCTCTGGTACTACCTGCTCCTACTATAGCAAACATCCTCTACAAACCCATCTATCTGTGGCCCGTCGAGTCTGCTCCGCCATTCAATCATGGCTGATCATGTTTTCCCACCAAAATCCCTACTTCCCACTTTCAATATTAGATTGGTTTCAGTCAGATTTCCCCCTCATGCTTCTAAACTCCAGAGCGTACAGGCCCAGAGCCATCAAACGTTCCACAGGTACTAATCCATTTCTTCCCAGAATCATTCTCGTGAAATTTCTGTAGACTATCTTCAACGCCAGCAAATATTTTTTAGATAAGGGACATAAAACTGCGGTCTGAACAATGCCCTACAAAGCCTCAGAATTACAGATTTGCTTTTTATTCTAGTCCTCTCGAAATGAATGCAGACATTGCATTTACCCTCCTTATCACAAACTCAGCCTGAAGGTTAACCTTTAGCCAAACTTGCACGAGGTCTCCCATGTCCCTTTGCACCGTTGATTTCCGGATTGTTCACCATTAAAGAATAGTTTACACTTTTATTCTTTATACCAAAGAGCAGGAGTATACAGTTTCCTACACTGTATTCTATTTCCACCTCTTTGTCCATTCTTCTAAACTTTCCAAGTTCTTCTGCAGACTCCGTGCAACCTCAACACTACTTGCCCAAACTAGTATCTTTGTATCGTCGGGCAAACTGGCCACAAAGCGATCAATTCCGTCATGCGAATCACTGATATAAAATGGGAAAGTAAGTGGACGCAATAGTGACCCCTGCGAAACACCCCATTAGTCACTGGGAGCCAACCAGAAAAGGCCCGTTAACGGAAAACACTTCTTATAAATCTGTTGGAATTGTTTGTGGGTGAAACAGGCAGGATAGAGAAAGGCGTGTTAGTAGGTGCTACCTACTTGGATTTTTTCAAGGTGCCACACATAAGGTTGCGAAACAAAATAAGAGTCTATAGTATCACAGGAAAGATACTAACATAGATAGAAGTTTGGCTGACTGGCAGGAGGTAAACAGTGGGAATTAATGCGGCATTTTCTAGCTTGTCCACTTGGCCAGCATAGATGAGTTGCTCTGAAGGGTGCAACTCCAATGAGCTGGGAGCAGGATGAGTTGTGAGAATGATGCACAGAGGGTTTGGAGGATGTAGACAGGAGAAGGGAATGAGTGAAGATGTGGCAAATGGAGCAGATTGCAGGAAATGTGAACCGTCCACGCCGAGAGGAACAAACTAGAAGAGTAATTTTACATGGGGACAGAGTGAAATGTCAGAGGGATCTGGATGTCCTTGTAAGTAAATCACTGAGAGTTAACAGGGAAGTAATGAGGGAGACAAGCTGTATTTTGTCCTGTGATGCAGGAGGATTGGAGAGAAGGGGTAGAAATGTCTCACTGGGAAGTGAAAGGACCCTAGTGAGACTGCACTTTGAATAATGCGCCAGGTCTCTTCACTACCGCAGGAAGGGAAGACCTGTAATGGAGGGAGTACATTGACCATTCCCTACACTGAATGGACTGGTTCCAGGGATGGTAGGCTGGCTGTATGAGGACAGAGTGACTGGGCTGGGTTCGTATTTTCTGGAATAAGCGATCTGCAGGGTTCTTTCAGGGTGTGTCAGCCTGTGTACAAAGCGGTTGTTTCACCTACTGAGGACCCAGTAACAGAACTATCTCAGAATGGCGTGACGTTCACTCAGGATGGAGATGAGTTTACATTCCTTTAATAGGAGAACAATTTCAAAATATATTTTTTGGTAAGGAATGTGGAGCCTCGGGTGCTGAGTAGAGTCAACCCCAAGGACAACAGTCTCCGGTGGAGTTTTAGTCACGATGTGAATTGTTGTGCATGACGCTTCGGGCCGTGGAGTGTTTCGGCCCGAAACGTCGACGGGTTACTCCTTTCTATAGATGCTGCCTGGCCTGATGAGTTCCTCCAGCATTTTGTGTGTTGCTCGTGACTTCCACCAGCTGGAGATTTCCTCGTGTTTGTGACTACCCAAAAATGTCGCCCTTCAGTCGCTAGAGCTGTCCGAATTAGTCCCCATATGGAATTCCGGGGCGGGGCCTTGTCCTAAAATTCATACCAGCAACGTTTGCATTCGGCCGAACGAAGTACGGAGTCGATGCGGCCACGCCTGTGGGAAGAGATAAGAGTCAACGTTTCAATGGCGCCACGGTGGCGTAGTGGCTTGAGCGCAGCCATGATAGCTCGGATTTCCATTAAAGCATCATTGTTACAATAATGTGACAAATGCAATTACATATTGGACTGATTTAGAAATACCATGTATAGATTGAGGGATTATACCAATCAAAACTGTCAATTTATTAGGTTGTAAATTAATTTTTAAAGCTTTAGAACTTGTGGAAAAATATTTTTTCAAAACTGTTTACGTACAGAACACGATCAAACCATATGTGTCAGTGTAGCTATCTCAGTTTTACATCTATCACACTAAGTATTAACATTAGGAATTATTTTAGACAGTCCCTCCTTTGTCAAATAATAACGATGTACAATTTTAAATTGGATCAAAGAATGACTTGCGCAAATCGAAGAAGAATTAACCAACTTCAAAATTCGCAACCAATCCTCTGTTATCAAGGTCATGTTAAGCTCTCTTTCCCAATCTTGCTTAATCTTAAATGGAGGATAATTATCCTGTTGTAATAGTAAATTATGAATTTTCCCAATAAAACCTTTCATTAAAGGGGTAATTTTTAAAGCAATGTCTAACAGGTCAGAATCTTGTATATATGGAAAACTACTTAAATATTCTTGTGAAAAATGTCTAACCTGAAGATATTGCAAGAAGTGCGAGTATGAAAGAGAGTATTTAGTTACTGATTTCTCAAAGGACATCAATCGGCCTTCTTGAAACAAATCCATAAAGGAATAAATTTCTTTATTCCTCCAAAGAGAAAAGGTAGGATCACTAAGTGAAGGTTTAAATAAATAGTTTCGATAAATTAAACTAAGAAGGTTAAATTTTTTTAAGATTAAAAAACTTACGAAACTGGTACCAAATTCGTAGTGACTGCTTAATCATCGGATTAATATTTAAAATAGAAAGTTTGGCTCGTTGTACAGGTAAAGAAGCTCCTAATAAAGAACTTAAGTAAAATTGTTTCACAGCTTTCAATTCCACGTCAACCCAGGTTCTGGGTCTTTGTCCAGTCTCCGGCTCGGAGTCCAAGCCCAGACTCCTAGTTCCCAGTTCCTGGTCCTGGTCCCGCTTGCCTAGCCAATGCCCTAGCCCAGTCTGTGTTCTTGTCCCAGCTCTCTAGTCAAGTCCTAGCACTTCAGTGTCTGTGTCTTGCATTTGGGTCTGCCAACAACGCCCCCACTTATGACACTTCTGCTCCCTGAGTATAGGCAGAAAGTTAAGACCGTAGCACCAGTAGTAAGTAGTAAGTTATGGAGATGGGAGGCGCAGGAGTGCTTACAGTACTGCTTTGAATCAGTGGATTGGGCTGTATTCAGGGATCCATCGTCGAGTCTTAATGAGTACATCACAGCTGTTGCTGTATTCTTTAAAACCTGTGTGGATGAGTATGTGCCAACGAGAACTTTACTGTACATACCCAAATCAAAAGCCATGGATGAACCAGGAGGTTCATAGTCTACTGAGGGCTGGAGCTGTGGCATTTAAGTCTGGCGACGCAAGTCTGTACAGGAAACCAGGTATGACTTGCGGAGGGCTATTTCAAGAGCTACGGAACAATTCTGAATGAGGTTGGCGATGACATCAGCTGCATGTAAATTCTTGCAGGGCTTGTAGACCATTACATCCTGCTAAGAGAAAGCCAACGTCATGAATGGCAGTGATGCTTCACTCACTGACCATTCAACGTCATTATGCTCGCTTCATACGGGGGGATAAACTTCAACTATGAGGGTACTTGCACAACCCAGTGACCCTGTGATCTTTGTCTTAGAGGCCAATGCCAGGCTGTCCTTCAAGAGGACGAAACCTCGCCAGGCGGCTAACACTCTTAAAACCTGTGCCATCCAACTGGTAATGCAGTGTGTGTGTGTGTGGGGGGGGGGGGGGGGGGGGCGGTGTTCAAACACATTTTCAATCTCTCATTGCAAAGGTTGGACGTTCCCACCTGCTTCTAATGGGCAACAACTCTACCCGTGCCCTAGAAGAGCAGGGTGAGCTGCCTTGACGACAATTGTCCAGCAGCACTCACATCTCGCGTGATTAAATTATTTGAGAAGTTGGTTATGGCTGGAACCAATTGCTGCATCAGCAAGGACCTGGATCTACTGCAATTTGCATGTCGCCATAATAGGTCTACAGCAGATGCGATTTCACTGGCTCTCTAGGTGGCCTTGGATTTCCTGAACAATTCCAATACCTATGCCAGGATGCTGTTTATTCACTACAGCTCAGTGTTTAATCCCACAATTCTCACAGTTCTGAACTAAGAGCTCCAGAACCTGGGGTTCTGTACCTCGCTCTGCAACTGGGTCCTCGACTTCGTAACTGGAAGACGACTATCTGTGTGGATTGGAAATAAGATCTCAATCTCATTGACTATCAACACTAGCTCACTTCAGGGATGGGTGTGCCTAGTCCACTGCTGTACTCTCTCTACAGCTATGACTGTGTGGCTAGGATCAAATGCCATTGATAACTTTGCTGACAATACAGCCATTGTTGGCATAATCTCAGATGGTGAAGAGAGGGCATGCAGGAGCGAGTCATACAGTGCCTTGATAAAGTATTCAGCCCCCAACCCTTTGTTCACATAAATATGACTACAAGGGATTTTTGTCAATTTAACTGCTGTTTTATTTGTGAATCTCATGCTCTTATTTCACAGTAGATCCCTAAAAACAAGGAGCATTGTAAAGCATGAAAAGCTAAATATTCAAAAACTGAAATGTCAGCAGTGCAAAAGTATTCATCCCCTTTTCTCAGTACTTGGTTGAACCACCTCTCACAGCTATCGTAGCCAGTAGCCGTTTTGGATAAGTCTCTATTAGCTTTGCACGATGTGATGAAGCAAGATTTGCCCATTCCTCCTTGTAAGATTTCTCAGGCTGTGGCAGGTTCGTTGGGGAGCTGCGGTGGACAGCCATTGACGTCTGCCAGAGATGTTCGGTAGTGTTAAAGTCAAGACTGTAACTGGGACACTCAAGGCTATCAATTTTCTTCATTTGAAGCCACTCCATCGTTGCTCTGGCGATGTGTTTTGGGTTGTTGTCCTGCTGAAAGATAAACTTTCTCCTCTGTTTAAGCTTTTCAACAGAGGCTAGCAGGGTTAGCTCCAGGATCTCTCTGTATGTTGCAGTATTCGTCTTCCCATGAATCCTGACCAAATTTCCAGTTCTGCTGCTTATTTTTTTTAAGTATTTATTTACTTTTAGATATTTAGTTTAAAAAATATTTTTAGTCACAATGGAATGGCTTCAAATGAAGAAAATTAATGTCCTTGAATACCCTAGTCAGAGACCTAACCTTAACCGGAACGAACATCTTTGGTAAGACTTAAAATTGCTGTCTACCGCAGTTCCCAAATTCACCTGGCACAGCTTGAGAAACTTTGCAAGGACGAATGGGAATATCTTTTTCCACCACGTTGTGGAAAGCTAATGGAGGCTTATCCAAAAAGATTATGGTTCAACTTCAACTAAGTATTGAGCAAAGGAAATTAATACTTTTAAACTGTTGACATTTCAATTTCTGAAATTTTAGGTTTGCAAGCTTTTCAGTTTTCCCTGACACTGGACACTGGAAAAAGAGTAGCTGATTTATAAGCAAAAATTCTCGGTTAAATTGATCGAAATCCTTGGTTGTAATACTCATTTACACGAACAAACGTTTGGGGGCTGAGCAGTTTGTCAACGCACTGTACAGTACCAGCTAGTTGAGAGGTGTCGCAGTAACGACCTTTCATCCAACATCAGTAAGACCAAAGAACTGATTGTGGGCTTCAGAGAGGGTAAGCTGAGGGAGCAGTCCTCATAAGGGAATCAGAAGTGGAGGGGGTGAGCAATTTCAGGTTCCTGGGTGTTAATATCTCTGAGGACTTAACCTGGACCCAACATATCGATGCAGCTATAAAGAAGGCAAAACAGCAGCTATATTTCATTAGGAGTTTGAGGAGATTTGATACGTCACCAAGAAACACTCGGAAATTTCTACAGATGTACCGCAGAGAGCATTTTAACTGGCTGTATCACCGTCTGGTATGGGGTGTGGGCACTACTGCGCAGCGTCGAAGTAAGCTGCAGAGGACATTTTCAAGGAGCGGTGCCTCAGAAAGGTGCACCCATCATTAAGGACCCCCACCACCCAGGACATGCCGTTTTCTTATTGCTGCCATCACGGATGAGGTACGGAAACCTGAAGGCAAACACTGAACAATTCAGGAGCAGCTTGTTCCCCTCTGCCGTCCGACTTCTGAATGGGCATTGAACCCATGAACACGACCACACTACTTTTTTATTTCCTATTTTTTCACTACTTATTTAATTTAACTAATACAGAAGTATATTTACTTTAATTCACGGATTTTCTTCTCTATTATCATGTATTGCATCGTACTGCTGCCTCAAACTTAAGCAATTTCATGACATAAAGCTGATTCTGATTCTGCTATCTTTGACTTATCTCTTCGGCAGTCTGAAATTCCCTCCTGCTTGAAGCAGGATTTATTTAGCTGGTGCTCACGAAGAAACGTGGTAATCTGCCTCAATGACTATCGTCCACTCGCACTTATATCCACTGTGATGACGTGCTTCGAGAAGTTGGTGATCGTACCTGAGGGGTGACTTGGATCCGCTCCAGTTTTCCTACCGTCTCAAGATGTCGACAACAGATGCCATTTCATTGGCACTTGACTCAACCCTGGAACATCTAAGGTGCATACATCAGGATGACATTTATTGACTACAGCTCGGCAATGAATACTATCATCCCATCAAAACCAATGACAAGCTCCAAGACTTTAGACTCCATACCTCCTTGTGCAACTGGATCCTCGATTTCCTCAGCTGCAGACCCCAGTAATTTCGGATTGGCAACAGCATCGCATCCACAAGCACCATCAACACGGGTGCACCAAAACGCTATGTACTTCTCCACCTGACCTATTTGCTATATACTTATGACTGTGACGCTAACCATAGCTCCAATGACATATTTAAGTTTGCGGACGACACCACTGTCAGTGGACGAATTACAGGTGGTGAGGAATAAGCATTTAGGAGGGAAATTGAAAATCTGACTGAATTGTGCATCAACAACAACCTATCGCTGAATGTTAGCAAAGTTAAAGAGCTGATTATTGACCAAGGAGGAGGAAACTGGAGACCAATGAGTCGGTTTTCATCTCGGGCTCGAAAGCGGAGAGGGTCCGCAACTTTAAACTCCTCGTCGTAATAATTTCAGAGGCTCTGTCTAGGGTCCAGCACATAAGTGCCATTACATAGAACGAACGGAAGTGCCTCTAATATTTTAGAAGTTTGTGAAGATCCAGCATGTCATCTATTGATAAACTTCTATAGATGCGCGGTGGAGAGCACACTGACCGCCTGGTATGGATATACTAATGCCCTTGAACGGAAAAGCATACACAATCCAATGCCTACAGCCCAGTCCGTCGCCACGGTAGCGCAGAGGACAGCGCGGCGCTGCTCCAGTTTGTGGCGTTGGAGTTCGGAGTTCAATTCTGGCGTCCTTTGGAGGGACTCTCCCAGTGCATTGCGTGGGTTTTACCCGGGTGCTCCGGTTTCCTATCACATTCCAAAGACGTACCGGGCAGGCTAATTGCTGGTTGTAAATTGTCCCTTGTAAATTAACCCCGTGGTAAATTGGGGTTTTCAGAGGTTGCTGGGGGCGGCGAGGCTCGAACACCGGAATAGCCTACTCCGCGGTGTATCTCTAAATAAAGTAAAATAAAATCACGGATAAAGCCCTCGCCGCCATTGAGAACATCTACATACAGCGTTGTTGCAGGAAAGCAGCATCCATCATCAAGGACCCCAACCATCCAGGTAATGCAATTCTCTCGCTGCTGCCATAAGGAAGGAGATACAGGAACCTCAGGACCCACACCAACAGGAACAGTTATTACCCCGCAACCATCACGCTCTTGGACTGGAGGGGTTATCTTCACTCAAATGTTTTCACACCTGCAATGAACTGTTCCCAGAATCTAAGGACGCACTTTCAAGGACCCTTCCTCTGGTATTTTTTTACTGATGTATTACTGTTGCTATTTTTTTTTCTTTTTTTTGTATTTGGGCATTTTTGCTGTTTGCACATTGGTTGAGAATTGCTGTTGTTAGTGGTTTATTTGTTCTGCGGAAAGCAGTTTATTAATTATATTTTGGTAACCCCTCTAAACCCCATTTCACCGCGAGGCCTGATCTAGTTCACACTTCCTGCAGAGCAACCTGTTAAACTCCGGTCGCACTTTAAGAGCAGCGACCCACCCATAACCTGGCAGTGTTTAAACAATGACGGACCGCGTACAGAACCCGACAGTCGGTTTTATTCCCATTGGTTTCGAATTATACTTTTCATTCCTCTCGAAAAAATACTCACTAATTTTAGCTACACTTGCCTTAAATGTGTCGGGCTTCAGCAACGGGAGCAAACAAGGAGAAGGAGTCAACAAACAGAGCTGCAATGATTGATTTTAGATTAGATTTTAACACAAGATTTCTCGCGGGACTTTTCAAATTTCAGTGTATTAAAGGAGGTAGAGACTTATTTTCCGGCGCTTCTGTAGTGGATTGGCGGATAAAATTGACTTTGATTGGGATATTTCTTCTCACCAATGGGATTGTGTACGGTGGATTTAAATATCTGAGTTAATAATCGCTGTTGCATAATATGATAAAAAAACTTTCTCGATGAACACAAATCGGTTGTACAGTGAATCTAGAAATTGCGGTCGCTTATAAGGGAAATCTTCCGAATAATTATTTTGAAGATGCAAGAATAAATAATTGGATTTGTATTTTATTTGCAAATCTCCCCCTTTACTATAAACAGGTAGTTCACTCCATTCTTCAGCTCCTCCCTGAATTTTCTCTGTGTCAGTCCATAGATGCAAGTGTTGGTGCAGGTATTGAGAAAAGCCAACATAAACGCACATTGCTGCAGGATATAGGTCGGTTTGTTAAAATACCTGTCTGTGAAGGAATAGTTTTCAAGTTGCCAGTTCATAGAATGTACTGTAAGGGGCAACCAAAATAATACGAAATTGGCCGACAGAGCAAACAACAGAATCATTGACTTTTTCCGATTTGCCACCTCTGGATCAATCTGATTTTCGCTGCTGTTCCGAAGTGCCTGGCGAACTTTTCTTGTCGCTTTAATGCGTTTGATAGTTAAAACATTAAAGAGCAGGATTAAACACATGGACAGTAAAGGAGTTGTGGTGCTGTCAAATACCTCGTAGGCTTTCCACAAGGGTGATGTAAGGTATTCAGATGCGGCGACACAACGCCATTTATCCACTGCAAAGTAGAATGGAATGGCCTTAGCACAGCAGGCTGAGCTCACTGTTGTTATCACCACAGTCGCTGTTCTCTCAGTGCAATATCGGTTCCGCAGCTTCTGACAGCAAATAGCGATGTAGCGATCGAAAGTGAAAGCGACCGTCAACCAAACGGAGCATTCCTTGGTTGCGATGACCAGCACTAGCAGTACAGAGCACGCCGGAGTAATGAGCAAGAAATTAGCAAACAGGTAGATATAATTTATCTTCTCAAATATAATAAAAACGATGACCACCATCAGATCTGCTGTCGCCATGGCCACCAGGTAGAGAGTGATGCATTTGGATAGTCCGCATTTTCCGCGGGACAGGATTACAATCGCCGTTAAATTAACTGAAATAAATTATAAAATATTTTATTGCTACCAGCTACTGCAATCAATGTGATTTTATTTGTGTGTGTGAGTAATAGTTATATCGGACCATTGATTGTCTGGATACGCCGCCAAGTTACCAGCCCGCTTGCGCTGACCGAGATTCAGGCAGATTCTACGCTGTGATGTGCAACTTGGATTTCGCCTGTTTCACATCCCGAAGTCAACAAGTGAAAGAAAAGCAAGAGACTGACATCAGAGCGCACTCAGGCGGTTCAGTTAAGTAGTGAACAGAGGACCGGATACCTGGTTAGGTGCATCACGTGCTGCCTCTATCGCTCGAATGGGATGGCTCTTGCGGAGAAATATTCGAGCAGTAGAGAGATTGATTTTTATTTCATATTTTGTGGCATAATAGTACTTTAACTTAATTTACTTCACTGGATTCCATTTTAAATTAAATTATGACATCGACAAAAATGTCTTAAAATTTATTTCATTGGAAATTGTGAAATATTTGGAGACGACGGGCGAAACCGCCTGATCTCACGAGATGTGAAATGGCTGTCAGGACTATCCGGGCACAGAGAGACAGATCATCCGGCTCTGAGTGAGCGGCCACTCTCTGACCACTCCGCCTGGAGGAACGTTGAAATCAGCGAGGGGTCCCGAATGTTGGGGGCCGCAGAAAGAGGGAGACCAACATTGCGAACGGGCACCGTTAAAAGTAGCCGTACCTGAGACGAATGACATGATCATGCTCATGAAAAATTTATAATAATCTGTAAGCAATGAAAGACACAGACTTATTCAGTTATTATCCACATATCCAGTTAATATTTGGTAGATGGTTAATTGGAAAGTAAGAAAGGAACCACCTAACAACACGGGATAATTATGGTAATAGGACACAAATTATACTCCTCCCTTCATCAGAAAGTCGTACTGGAAAGGGCTAATTGATGGAGTAACGGTTCAGTCGCTGCTTTGAGGACAAACCTGTTCTTGTTTGGAGAAGCTGATCAATAATTGACAGACACAACCGCTCAAAATCATATCTCCTTTGCATGTTTGCATTTACTCCGCTATTGGCGAGGGCCAGGAAAAGGGGTCATGTTTGCTTATTTATCCTCAGAAGGTTGACCACATTGGTATATAATTGAATTGTAATTATAAAACGGCATGAAATGGCATACCATTTACCTCTTTCATTGGATGATACTGTACATGTGATTCACATGTATTGCTTTCGCCCGTTAAACTTAAAACAGACGGATCGCACAGAGACGACATGGATGTAATTCCCGCAGTTTTCATGAATATAACACCATAAGACACAGGAGCAGAACTAGGCCACTGGGCCCATTAACAACAGAGGAAGAATCCATTGTACATGGAGAGAAAGGAAAAGCGGTAACATGTGAATAATTGTGCTGGGGCTGCCTGAGGTCTAAGCGGATTCGGGCGTGACCTGGCCTGATGTGGCAAACCTCACACGCCTCAGCGCTGGTGAGTCATGGCTGCCCCTGACAGGAGGGTATGTGGTGCAGAATCTTGGTGAATGTCTTGATGAAGTACTGAAAGGTCTGGACCCGAAAACTCGATTCTTTATTCCTCTCCTTGGATGCTGCCTGACCTACTGAGTTCCTCCAGCATTTTTTGTGCTGCATTTTACTGACCGCGCATTTTATTTTCTGGCATTAATTGGTGCTGATAACAATACAATGTGTGATGTGTGCTTAGACTGATATCATTGACACACACACACACACACACACACACACACACACACACACACACACACGCACATATATATATATACATATACAGACATACATACATATATATAACTGTAAAGATTTATTGCACTCTGCACCTTGGACAGCAAGATGCGGTTAATCCACGATGCCGCAAGCGGAATACAAAGACTGGCTATCACCTTACCAGGAACACCAACTGCTGCAAGCACCGGGCAGTAAATTCTGACGATGTTGTAAATTGCAGGATATCCCATTTTCTTCCAGAAGCAGAGATCAGTTGTACTAATTGTTTCAACTGCTGCAGGTACTGATTCAAGAAGTTCTTATACACTAAGCGGAACGACGGTTAAGTCAATAGTGCTCCCATCGGTCACATTAGTCACGATCCACTGAACAAACAGGTCGAGTTAGCTGTTTTTACTCATTGTGACAATGTCTAGTACAATTAGCTCTTCCAGGAGAATTGCAGGAACATTCATTTATTGTTGCATCGAAATATTTTCAGTGGAGAACATCAGCACAGTTTTGTTTGTCAATGTTTGATTCGTTAAATAGATTTTTTTTCATTCGAGTGTTCATTTTTTTGGATAACACGCGGCTCCTTCTGCATTGCTAATCGACTGTAAACTCGTTAGTATCAGGTGGACCAATAAGACGAAGTGGGTTGAATGTAGGTGAAATGAGCGATAAGCCTTTCTATGAACGGACAGTACCGTCGCAGTCTTCTATGTCTGGTGTCTTCACCTTTGGAAACGACAATATCCGGTAGTGAAAATTTACAATAAAATTAATTGCGTGCCCATATACCTCATGATTTCAACATGCCTAACTACTTCCCGCAGAGATGTCTGCACAGGCAACCAGTTTTTCGTAAAATGGCTGAAATTTGTGCGTAGGTTGAAAACAATATTTTTCGGGATAGAATATGTTCATTCGGCTCGAATCAGTGAATCACCCGAGAGACCACTTCGTATTGATGAACCTTGATGCAGACTTTACTTATTTATCTGCATAACCTTTATAAGTATTTTTAAGCCTATGATTTGATTGTTAATTCTCCCACCAAAATATATTTTCAATTTTATTGCATTGAAATATGTTTCACCATGCATTGTGGGCTTCTTTTTATGTTCATGTCGGCACATCAGCGATGGTTTCCATTAATTTTTTGACTGATTTTTGACTTGCATGAGGAAGCGGAAGGGTGGCTTTGTCAGTATGCATTTGACACGAAGGTTGGTGGAGTTGTATAATGTATAGAAAGTTGTCGTAGCTTAAAACAGGATTCAGAGCTGCACTGAGAAGTAGCAAATAGAGTTCAACCTGGAAAAGTGTGAAACGATTTAGTTTGGAAGTTTAAATTTGAAGGTTGAATACAGGATTAATGGCAGGATCTTAACGGAGCAACAGAAAGAGCTTTGATCGAACCGGATCTGGAAACTTTAGAGTAGTTGCAGAGGAGATTTTCTAGGATGCTGCCTACATTAGACCTCGTGATCTTACGAAGATAAGCTGACCGTGCTAAAGATTTTCTCTCTGGGGCGAAAGAGGATGAGAAGTGACTTGAAAGCTTTGTACAAGATGTTAAGAGGGACAGATCGAGTGGATAGCCAAAGGTATTTTCTGCAAACGGAAATGGGCAATGTGAGGGGGCATAACTTTAAGGAGATTGGAGGTAGCATGGGGAAGGATATAAGGAGATTGGAGGTAGCATGGGGAAGGATGTAAGGAGATTGGAGGTAGCATGGGGAAGGATGTAAGGAGATTGGAGGTAGCATGGGGAAGGATATAAGGAGATTGGAGGTAGCATGGGGAAGGATGTAAGGAGATTGGAGGTAGCATGGGGAAGGATGTAAGGAGATTGGAGGTAGCATGGGGAAGGATATAAGGAGATTGGAGGTAGCATGGGGAAGGATATGCCCGGGGTATTTTCTTTTACACAGAGAGTGATGGTCCTCCAAGATGATGATAACCTTGTAGCGGTTGGAGGCTTGTGCGCTTGAATGACCCGGAGAGCTATGTTGGTAGGAGTCAGAGCTTTATGCGTTGTCTCTTGGTAGGGTCACCCATGGTAGCAGGTCAAAGGGTAGAGGACAGACTAAGAGTGGTACACCAGTCCTCCACTTTCGGGGGTCAGCTTAGGGCTTACAACTCTGAATGGCAAAACAAAATTGTTAACAACAATGAAGATTCCTTCTGCATCTGATTGCGACGGTATTCCTCAGTCTCCACCCGACCTTGCGTAACAGAATAGTGCAAACCGAAAGCAAGGTACTGACACAATGAAGGAAGCCCTGAACACTTCTAGCGACGGAGGGCCTTGATTGATGTCCTGAACGCCAGCGGCGTTACAGACAGCAAGAATGGAAGTAAGATTGGTGTGTGCCTGGAATGCCCTGCCGGGATAGTGGCAGAGGCAGACACGTAACGAACATCTGAGAATGTCTTAGGCAGGCACATGGATAATGAAGATATGGAGCGCGATGGAGGAAGAAAATATTTGATTGCACAGAGAGTAGGTTAAAATATTGGCAGAATATCGTGGACGAACTGGCCTATACCGTGTTGTAATGTTTTACGTTCTACATTTGAATATTTCAGTCGAAAAACATCGAACATGGCAGCGATCTGGTGAGAGAACGCCGTGAGTGTAACAATGAACGGGTTTAATTAGAAATAACTGCCTTTAATCAGGATCAAACCTCTGTAGCAAATAATCCGGGTCAGACACAGACAGGAACCAATGGGCGCCATGCTGTCAGATTTTGATCGGATTCGGAGAGTCTTTAAGCAGAACGAAACAGAGAGCTGCTGGCAGAATCAGAATCAGAATCAGATTTATTATCAGTATATCATCAGAGGGATCTTGGGGTCCGAGTACATAGGACACTCAAAGCGACTACGTAGGTTGACCCTGTGGTTAAGAAGGCATATGGTGCATTGGCCTTCATCAATCGTGAGATTGAGTTTAAGAGCCGAGAGATAATGTTGCAGCTATAGAGGACCCTGGTCAGACCCCACTTGGAGTACTGTGCTCAGTTCTGGTCACCTCACTACAGGAAGGATGTGGAAGTCATAGAAAGGGTGCAGAGGAGACTTACAAGGATGTTTCCCGGATTGGGGAGCATGCCTTATGAAAATAGGTTGAGTGAACTCGGCTTTTTTTCCTTGGAGCGACGGAGGATGAGAGGTGACCTGATAGAGGAGTATAAGATAATGAGAGGCATTGATCGTGTGGATAGTCAGAGGCTTTTCTCCAGGGCTGAAATGGCTAGCACGGGAGGGCATAGTTGTAAGTAGGTACAGATGAAATGTCAGGGGGTAAGTTTTTTACGCAGAGAGTGGTGAGTGCATGGAATGGGCTGCCGGCGGCGGCGGTGGAGGCAGAAGCGATAGGGTCTTTTAAGAGGCTCGTGGAAGGCTACTCTTAAACTCTATCCCTCGATTTATGAAAGCTAACACCCCATAAGCTTTCTTAACTACACTATCTACAATTGAGGCAACTTTCAGGGATCTGTGGGCATGCACCTCCAGATCCCTCTGCTCCTCCACACTAGCAAGTATCCTACCATTTACTTTGTACTCTGCCTTGGAGTTTGTCCTTCCAAAGTGTACCACCTCACACTTCTCCGGGTTGAACTCCATCTGCCACTTCTCAGCCCAATTCTGCATCCTATCAATGTCTCTCTGCAATCTTCGACAATCCTCTACACTAGCTACAACACCACCAACCTTTGCGTCGTCTGCAAACTTGCCAACCCACCTCTCTACCCCAACATCCAGGTCGTTAATAAAAATCAGGAAAAGTAGAGGTCCCAGAACAGATCCTTGTGGGACACCACTAGTCACAATCCTCCAATCTGAATGTACTCCCTCCACCACGACTCTCTGCCTTCTGCAGGCAAGCCAATTCGGAATCCACCTGACCAAACTTCCCTGGATCCCATGCCTTCTGACTTTCTGAATAAGCCTATCGTGTGGAACCTTGTCAAATGCCTTACTAAAATCTATATAGATCACATCCACTGCACTACCCTCATCTATATGCTTGGTCACCTCCTGAAAGAACTGTATCAGGATTGTTAGACACGATCTGCCCTTCACAAAGCCATGCTGAGTGTCCCCTGATCAGACCACGATTCTCTATATACCCATGGATCCTATCTCTAAGAATCTTTTCCAACTGCTTCCCCACCACAGACGTAAGGCTCACTGGTCGATAATTACCTGGACTATCCCTACTACCTTTTTTGAAAAAGGGGACAACATTCGCCTCCCTCCAATCTTCCGGTGCCATTCCCGTGGACAACGAGGACACAAAGATCCTAGCCAGAGGCTCAGCAATCTCTTCTCTCGCCTCATGGAGCAGCCTCGGGAATATTCCGTCAGGTCTCGGGGACTTATCCGTCCTAATGTATTTTAAGAACTCCAACACCTCCTCTCCCTTAATATCAACATGCTCCAGAACATCAACCTCACTCATATTGTCCTCACCGTCATCAAGTTCCCTCTCATTGGTGAATACCGAAGAGAAGTATTCATTGAGGGCCTCGCTCACTTCCACAGCCTCCAGGCACATCTTCCCGCCTTTATCTCTAATCGGTCCTACCTTCACTCCTGTCATCCTTTTGTTCTTCACATAATTGAAGAATGCCTTGGGGTTTTCCTCCACCCTACTCGCCAAGGACTTCTCATGCCCCCTTCTTGCTCTTCTCAGCCCCTTCTTAAGCTCCTTTCTTGCTTCCCTATATTCCTCAATAGACCCATCTGATCCTTGCTTCCTAAGCCTCATGTATGCTGCCTTCTTCCACCTAACTAGATTTTCCACCTCACTTGTCACCCATGGCTCCTTCACCCTACCATTCTTTATCCTCCTCACCAGGACAAATTTATCCCTAACATCCTGCAAGAGATCTCTAAACATTGACCACATGTCCATAGTACATTTCCCTGCAAAAACATCATCCCAATTCACACCAAGTTCTAGCCTTATAGCCTCATAAGTTGTCCTTCCTCAATTAAAAATTTTCCTGTCCTGTCTGATTCTAACCTTTTCCATGATAATGCTAAAGGCCAGGGAGCGGTGGTCACTATCCCCCAGATGCTCACCTACTGAGAGATCTGTGACCTGACCTGGTTGATTACCTTGTACTAGATCTAGTATGGCATTCTCCCATTCGGCCTGTCCACATACTGTGACAGAAATCCATTCTACACACTTAACAAACTCTGCCCCATCTAAACCCTTGGAACTAATCAGGTGCCAATCAATATTAGGGAAGTTAAAGTCACCCATGATAACAACTCTGTTATTTTTGCACCTTTCCAAAATCTGCCTCCCAATCTGCTCCTCTGTATCTCTGCTGCTACCAAGGGCACATAGAATACCCCCAGTAGAGTAACAGCTCCCTTCCTGTTCCTGACTTCCACCCATACTGACTCAAAAGAGGATCCTGCTACGTTACCCACCCTTTCTGTAGCTGTAATAGTATCCCTGACCAGTAATGCCACCCCTTCTCCCCTCCCCCCATCCTTTTTAAAGTACTGAAATCCAAGAATATTGAGAATCCATTCCTGCCCTGGTGTCAGCCAAGTCTCTGTAATGACCACTACATCATAATTCCACCTATGTATCCAAGCTCTCAGTTCATCACCTCATGTGTAGCACCTTACCAAACGCCTTCAGAAAATTCAAGTAAATGACATCCACTGCCTCTCCTTTGTCCACCCTGCTTGTTACTTCCTCGAAGAACTCCACAGATCTGTCACCACAATTTCCCTTTACAGAAATCATGCTGACTTTGACTTATTTTATCTTTAGTCTCCAGGTACCTCGAACCATCCTTAATAATAGACTCCAACACTTTCCCAAAATCTGAGGCTAGGCTAACTGGTCTATGATTTCCTTTATTTTGCCTTCCTCCCTTCTTAAAGAGCGGAGTGACATTTGCAATCTTCCAGTATTGTGCAACCATGCCAGAATCAAGTGATCCTTGAAAGATCATGACCAATGCATCCGTTATCTCTTCAGCAACGTCTCTCAGGACTCTGGGATGTGTCCCATCTGGTCCAGGTGACTTATCCACCTTAAGACCTTTGAGTTTGCCTAGCAGTGGCACTCACACTAGCTCTCTGATACTCACAGACCTTTGGCGTACTGCTAGTGTCTTCCGCAGTGAAGACAGATGCAAAGTGCCCGTTAAGTTCACCTGCCATTTCTTTGTTACCCATGACTACCTCACCAGTATCATTTTCCAGTGGTCCAATATCAACTCTCACTTCCCTTTTAGTCTTTATATAATTGAAAAAACTTTTGGTATCCTGCTTTATATTATTTGCTCGTCTGTCCTAATATTTCATATTTTCTCTTCTAGATTTATTTGAAGCTGCCGTACACCTGACTTTTTGAAAGATCCTGCAATGGGGGAGATTTATCAAATGCATAACTAAAACCTAAATGCACCACATAGACTGTTTTGCCTTCAATAATAGTTTTCATCACTTCCTCAAAGAAGTCAGACGAATCAGTTGTCTCTGTCAGACTATGCTTCTCTACATGTTCATAAAACCCGTCTCTCAGAATCCTCTCCAATAATTAGCCCAATACTGACCTAACACTCACTACATTATAAATCCTATGGTCATCCCTACTACCTTTCCTGAACAAAGGAATAACATTTCTCACCTTCTAATCTTCTGGCACTACTTGTGTGGTCAGCGAGGGCGGAAAGATGTTTGTCAAATGCACATCAATCTCTTCCTTTGTCTCCTAAAGTAACCTAGGGGTTACCCATCCGGCTCCAGGGATACAGCTATCCTAATATGCTTTTTTTCTAGATTTCCAGCATATCCACTTCCTTAACGTCGATATGGATCGGCATATCTACCGTTTCTACTTTGAACCCATATTTGTCAAGCTCCCTCTCGGTGAATACAGAAGCAAAGTATTCATTACGGACCTCCTCTGCTTCCTCCGACTTCATGTTATCTATCATCAGTGCTATCCTGATTTTAGTCATCCACTTGTTCTTCCTGTACCTGTAGAATGCCTTCACGATTTCCCTAATCTTGTTTGCCAAGACCTTCTCATCCTCTTGTAGTTCTCCCATGTCCGTTCTCAAACTGCTTCATAACCTTCCAACTATAAAGAGTCCTGTCTGATACTTGCTTCCAAACCCTCAAATAAGCTTCTTTCTTCCTCTTGATTAGAATTTCCACATCTATTGTCAACCATGCTTCTTTCACCCTACCATCCTTTGCTTGCTTCCATGGGACAACCAGAGCCCCATGAGTGTGCTCCATAAACGACTACCATATTTACGTTGTGCACAAGTTCCGAAAATGCTGTCCCTAGTTCCTACCTAATAGCATTATAATTCGCTTTCTCTAAATTTGCAGTTTTTCCTTATCCCATACGCTTATCCTTCTCCAAGGCTATGGTATAATTTGGGGAGTTTTTGTCATAGTCTCCGAAAGGTTCACCAACCGAGAGATTTGTCATCAGACTAGGTGCATTACCTGGCCTGAGATCCAGTGTGGCATCTCATCTAGTCGGTCTGAATCCTTGAATCCTTCGTTGACACACCTAACAAAGTCGGCCCTATTTAAATCTTTTGTATTGAGATGCTGCCAAATCATATCTAAGAAAGGATGCGCTAACCCTGGATGGGATTCAAAGGAAATTTCTGAGAATCAACGAGTTAATGTATGAGGAGTGTTGGATATTGGGTTTGTTGACCAGTGTTGGATGACTGGGTCTCGTGGAGTTTAGAGTAATCAGGTGTCACGGTCCGCTCCGTTGACTCCTCATTTTCTTTTAGTTCTCCGTGTTCTACCGGGCTCCTTGAGTAAGGCACCTGATTCTCATCCGAACCGTCAGCATAAAAGCTCTGGCTTACACCTACTCAGAGCTGGACCGTCACCTGAGCCAGTGCTGCAATGCACGTTCTGGGTCGCCGAGAATAGTGGACTTCAAGTTGTTTCGGTGCCTGGGGTTGCTTGGGGAATTCTGTCGTTTTCAGCTGAGTTTTGCCGGCCGTTTGCCGCTGCTCCAAGTCAAGATACGAATTCTACCGTTTTCGTGGCCGACTGATGAATTGCTGGCCGGTTGCCGCTACTCCGAGTCAAGATACCAATTGTCTGTCGTTGTTTGGTTTTGTCGCTCCGTGTCCAAGTCTGAGTCCAATTCCAGGTTCCGTGTCCAAGTCTAGGCTCCGTGTCCGTGTCCAAGTCCAGGCTCCGTGTCCAAGCTCCGGGTCCAGGCTCCACCAGTTTGTTGTCTAATGATCACGCCCACGTAGGCATCCAATCCTCGCTCTCTGGCCTTCCTTGCAACTGTTAATTAACACACTTCTGTTAATGCTACCTACGTGTCGGTGTCCTGCACTTGGGTCTGCTCCCAGTCGTTCACTGTAACATCAGGTGGCGGAGGAATCTCATGAATCCTCTGAAATATTGAAAGTTCTTGATAAAGTGGAAGTGGAAAGGACATATCCGATACTGGGTGAGTCTAGGACCAGACGGCACTGCATCAGAATAAAAGGACGTCGCTTTGGAAACTAGATGAGGAGGTCTGTTGTATTCATTGCTACTGACGAGTTTGGAGGCCGTCATTCCGTATATTTTAAGCGAAGGTTGAGATCTTGATTAGTAAGGGAATCAAAGGCCCGGAGTGGAGGCCGGGCAATAGAGGTGAGAGGGGTAATGAATCAACCATAAGTTAATAGTGGAGCACCCTCGATGGCTGAGTGACATAACAGAGCTCCTATGTCTGATGGCCATATATTTTGCGCCTCTGTTTTCTGGTAATATGGTTTTGCTTTGGAATTCCTTCAGCGTTGAATTGCCTGCAACTTACACTGCATATCACTCCCGATACAAGGTGACAACCAGAAATGCTGTCATTTCATTTCCTCCCTTCCTCCGAGCCTCAGAGTTTATCTAGCAGATGATTACTGCGGCTGCTTTTACACACGTACTTCAAGTGCAACACATTCGTCTGCTTGGATTTAATCGTAGGCAAATTGGTGGCTGTCATAAAGTTGAGAGCAAAGCTGAAGTATCTGGTCGTGATAGCTGGCGAGTAGCGGGGTGTCAGAGCTTTACTGGAATAGACTCGCTGTGCTGACGATGGTCAGCAAGGTTGGTGTACTGAAGGGAGCTTTCCCGTTGCAATACAGGTGTTCTGCCATCCCCGATGGCACATTACCAACATTAGATCGCAAATCCAGCGCTTCTAGGAAACATTTGAGCTTTCCCGTGACCTTCAATCCACGGACTTTCATCAGGATGTTGTCTGGAGTTCTGAACTTTATTTATGGGGAGAGATCTGGATAGTTTCTTTTTACCCCTGCTGTGAAGAGACTCCAGGTGTTGGTACCTGGTGGAAGTACATGCTCTTCCGAGAGGGATAGAATTGTAAGTATTCCCCCCACTCCACCCCGTGGTTTGCGCTAAAAGAACATAATGTTTGAAATTTGAATAGATCTTAAGGGTAAGGTGTTTTCATTTACAGAGAGTGGGTGATATCTGGAACGTGCTGCCAGTAGAGGAGGCTGAATCAGATATAATAGCGCGTTCATGAGTTTTTCAGAGCGACACTTGAATAGGCAAGACAAAGAAGGGCCCTGTTCTAATAGGATCAGTGTACATGAACACTAAGTCAGTACGAACATGGTAGGCTGAAAGGCCGATTTCTGTGCTGCATCACTCTATGACTCTGCAGAGGACGCTAGAATTACAATTAACTTGTTCAGGACGTATCACACGCTTCTCTTCAGTCGCTCTTATTAGAGAGGAAGTCACAAGGCCAAGTTAATGTCCTCGACTTAGAATGACATCTGATGCTGTCGTTCCCCTTTTGAAGAGCTTTCTCCTCTGCCTCTTCAAATGACTTTTAAATCTCCAGATCTTTTACCCGCGTCGTCAGTTGTCCGCTCGAAAGTAATCGCGCTCTGCCCCGCGGAGGTTTTGTACAAGAGAGAACGAGCGCCAGTTTATTACTCTCCACATGGCACAGTTTGATGATAGATCAGCTGATACTTATCCCAACGCCTCTCTTAGAAGAACGACGGAAAGTGACAAGTACATCCCCAGGGATAGTTGGGTACTTGAGCCAGAATTCATCGTTCAGAATTGGACCGGAAACCCGTCCAGGCGAAGCATGAGCTCTCGCACTGAGGGGATTCGTTTTTGGTAAATTTATATTAAATGATCTTTCTGATGACCTCTCCCGGTGAGCACGTGCGGTGGACCTTGAAGCATGGAAAACTGTAAACTCATATTCTTGTTCCCGACATCTCCTCGCACTCTTTCATGACATTTCTGCATGGAAATCAATCTGCCTGACTTTCCAGAATTTATTCACATTTCGGGAGACTGCGTGAATGACGTAAGGAGCGTGTCTATTCGGCGATTACACACCATTGCCCTGTGCACTTTAAGACAAAACAGGAACAGATTTAGTCTGATTGTTAATCATTGTGTAATGGAGACCTCTCGCCAGAAGGCACTGAGGGTCTGCGCCCTGTGTAGCAGTGATCAAAAGGCACTGAGTGGCAGGGTCCTGTCTAACAGCCTCAAGGGTGTATTTATTAAAGGACAACAATATGAGATACAACGTACTGTGGGATTTTATATTGGTCACATGGTCCATGTATTATTTTGCGGCAAAATAAATGTTAAGAAAGGATCAGCAGAAGAGCATTGTAAAACAGAAAATGTAAAATAAAGCTCAGTCAACATGATTTGAACCTTCACCGGAAAACTCCAATGGATTTCGCTTCCATCGCCTAACCTCACGGCCTTGACTACCGCGATCCCGACAACAGACATAGCACGTGATCACGGTGTCTAGGTGGTTGGCCTTTCATCTTGGATTCCCTGCGGCCAGCTCAGGACAGGTTTTCCTCACACCAACACCACAAACCCCAGACCACCCATTTAGCAGAGGTTGTTGATTCCATATTTGTATTCTGGTAAGTTGGTTGCGTGCTAGGACGCAACGGCCGGTGATTGTCTTAGAACTTTCTTTTGCGATCGCCAGACCCTGTTGGACATTGCTAATGTAAGATGCCGCAAGCCCGTTTCCCTTAGTTGTTGACGCGACAGACGACAGGGCAGCTGCGTGGCCTTGGTTCCAGCGAGGACTAGGCCTCAGGCTGCGGGCTTGCATGCTGCTGCAGTCCAGGGGTGGAGACGAACGGAGCTGGTATAAAGCAGCGTGCATACTCGTTTGGGAGCTGGCATCACCCATCGGGTTGTCCGTCAAGTATTGGAAATGTGGAATGACAAGATGGATTATGTGTGTGTTTTCATTCGTGGACTGCCAGGAACTGCACCATCATTTGCGGGACATGTTACTCGGGGACTTGGGCTATATATACGCCGTTTCGTTCGACTGTATTCATGTAAGTTTGAATAATAATTAAACATGAACTTGACTTGGAGACAGCTTTGTCGGGCAGCCTCCTTGCAACGCTCTGCTTGTTGTCGTAAGGGAGCTGCCATTGGTATCGTAGTGACGGGGCTCGAGGATACGGACAGGTCCCAAGGAAATTACCTGAAAAGTATGGTCAGAGGAACGAGCGAGGTGGCCTGGCTGATTTCTCTCTCCTCCGTTGTGAACTATCGGTTGGGCATTTTTGCCACTTTAGATGACAGTCACCAGGCACCGTCATTGGTATGGGCTGGGGTCACATACAATCCATAACGGGTGTGTGGCGGCTTTCCTTCTCACGGCACCAGAGAGGTTTTAGGTGAAAGAGATTGTGTTTAAGGAAATATTCTGAGCTTCAGAACAGAGGGTGTAATTGTTTGCACCAGAACAAGCACCGAGGAGAATCTCTGCGATGTTGCCCCCCCTCCCCCATGTAACGTTTCATTTCTAAGGTGAGAGTGGATCGGGTGCCTTTGTTTCCCTTGGAGCGGAGGAGGGTAAGGGTGGTTTTTGAGATTTTATAATTTATGAAAACAATAGACAATAGACAATAGGTGCAGTAGTAGGCCATTCGGCCCTTCGAGCCAGCACCGCCATTCACTGTGATCATGGCTGATCATCCACAATCAGTATCCAGTTCCTGCCTTATAACCATAACCTATGATTCCACTGTCTTCAAGAGCTCTATCCAACTCTTTTTTGAAAGCATCCAGAGACTTGGCCTCCACAGCCTTCTGGGGCAGAGCATTCCATATATCCACCACTCTCTGGGTGAAAAGATTTTTCCTCAACTCCGTTCTAAATGGCCTACCCCTTATTCTTAAACTATGGCCTCTGTTTCTGGACTCACCCATCAGCGGGAACATGCTTTCTGCCTCCAGCGTGTCCAATCCCTTAATAATCTTATATGTTTCAATAAGATCCCCTTTCAGCCTTCTAAATTCCAGAATATACAAGCCCAGTCGCTCCAATCTTTCGACATATGACAGTCCCACCATCCCGGGAATTAACCTTGTGAACCTACGCTGCACTCCCTCAATAGCAAGAGTGTCCTTCCTCAAATTTGGAGACCAAAACTGCACACAGTACTCCAGGTGTGGTCTCACCAGGGCCCTGTACAGCTGCAGAAGGGCCTCTTTGCTCTTATACTCAATTCCCCTTGTTATGAAGGCCAGCATGCCTTTAGCTTTCTTCACGGCCTGCTGTACTTGCATGCTGGCTTTCGGTGACTGATGTACAAGAACACCTAGATCACGTTGTACCTCTCCTTTTCCTAACTTGACTCCATTTAGATAATAATCTGCCTTCCTGTTCTTACCACCAAAGTGGATAACCTCACAGTTAACCACATTAAACTGCATCTGCCATTCATCTGCCCACTCACCCAGCCTGTTCAAGTCACCCAGCATTCTCATAACATCCTCCTCACATTTCACACTGCCACCCAGCTTTGTGTCATTGGCAAATTTGCTAATGTTACTTTTAATTCCCTCATCTAAATCATTAATATATATTGTAAACAGCTGCGATCCCAGCACCGAACCCTGCGGTACCCCACTGGTCACCACCTGCCATTCCGAAAGGGACCCATTAATTGCTACTCTTTGTTTTCTGTCAGCCAGCCAATTTTCAGTCTATGTCAGTACTCTGCTCCCAATACCATGTGCCCTAATTTTGCCCACTAATCTCCTATGTGGGACTTTATCAAAGGCTTTCTCAAAGTCCAGGTACACTACATCCACTGGTTCTCCCTTGTCCATTTTCATATTTACATCCCCAAAAAATTACAGAAGATTAGTCAAGCACGAATTCCCCTTCGTAAATCCATGCTGACTCGGAACGATCCTGTTACTGCTATCCAGATGTGTCGTAATTTCATCTTTTATAATTGACTCCAGCATCTTTCCCACCACCGACGTCAGGCTAACTGGTCTATAATTCCCTGTTTTCTCTCTTCCTCCTTTCTTGAAGAGAGGGACAACATTTGCCACCCTCCAATCCACAGGAACTGATCCTGAATCTATAGAACATTGGAAAATGATTACCAATGTGTCCATGATTTCTAAATCCACCTCCCTAAGTACCCTGGGATGCAGACCATCAGGCCCCGGGGACTTATCAGCCTTCAGACCCAACAGTCTATCCAACACCATTTCCTGCCTAATATAAATTTCCTTCAGTTCATCCATTACCCTAGGTCCTTTGGCCACTATTATATCTGGGAGATTGTTTGTGTCTTCCCTAGTGAAGACAGATCCAAAGTACCTGTTCAACTCATCTGCCATGGAGAATAGGCCTGCACTGTCTGCAGCTGTTTCAGAGGTTGTTGCTGTGACTCAAACCCTTGGTGGAGACCCAGCCCAGATCTTTCGACTTATCCTGTTGCTAACTTGTGTCGCCTCCCCAATCGGGCCTGGGTTTAAGCCCTCCTCCTTGCACTTCAGAGGCTCCTCTTCAGTTGGAGGTGAGGTGCCAAATGTGAGCGCTGTCCCAGGCCCAGGTGTGGAGGGGCAAGTCTCTCTGCTGATCAGTTGCCATGTCAAATGAAATCTGGTGTAGACTTGGTAAGACCCGAAACAGAATCGTAGATATCCCAGTACACTGGAACTCCTGTGGGAGGTGTGATTGCAGAGGATGTTGGTGAGGGTGAGGTCGCAGGTGATAGCAAATGGAGGCTGGGCCTGCACCATCATCACCAGGACCAGGGAGGTGATGAGAAGCACTACCCTCCGCACCACCAGGACACAAGACCACAGCAGTACCACAAGTTGATCCAAAGCTATGACCTGGATGAGCCCTCTGACAAAATGGCCCCCCAACAACAGCCAAAAGGGATTCTCAAGCAGAGTTGGAGAATGATCTCACACAAAGGACCCTTTCGAGGAGAGTCTGAATGGTAGGTCATATCCTGGGAGAGGAGAGAGAGAGAGAGCTTAGAATGTCCAAACAAAAAGAAATTATTCCAGAATTCCCACATGTGCACGGTCTCCCCAGTGTGGTTTTGACCCGGGGAATACAGAGACATGATCTGTACACAGTGCTCCCAGTGTGGTTCTGATTCAGAGATAGAGTTGTGAACCATGCATGATGCACCTGAGGTAGTTCTGAACCAGGTATATGGAACCAGTGCTTGGAAGTAGGTATAGAGGAGATGTCAGAGGTAAGTTTTTTAAGAAGAGAGTGGTGAGTGCATGGAATGGGCTGCCAGCGACAGTGGTGGAAGAGGATACGATAGGGTCTTTTAAGAGACTCCTGGATAGGTACGTGGAGCTTAGAAAAATAGAGGGCTATGGGTAGCCCTAGATAATTTCTAAGGTAAGGACATGTTCGGCACAGCTTTGTGGGCCGAAGGGCCTGTATTGTGCTGCAGGATTTCTATGTTTTTCTGTGTTTCTATGTTTCTATATGGAGGCGGGAATCATGCATGCACTGCCAGTGTTGGTGTGACTGAAGAATACAGAGGTTTGAAATGTGGATGGTACACCTGGTGTTGGCCTGATCCAGCCCTTTCTGGATTTAACCCAATTTTGACAATCCCCCTGCCCAACTCTCAGTACCTGTACTGATATTCCATGGGCAGGTGCATTGCTTCAATTATCCACACAGGTAGAAGGAACATGGGAGATTTCCAGCACGGAATAATGGCTTGTTTCGGTTCCCTGCCGCTTTTCTTAGGAACTGCGGATGACCTACAACAGCACCGGGAACCCTGTGGGAGGAGACTGCAAAGTTGCTGATTTGTTACACTGACTGGGACTCTGCTGCAGAGGTGGTCTGATGCAGGGACAGGGGGATGGGAATCACTCATGGTGTTCTCAGAAGCAAAGTTTTGGCTTTGGTCGGAGAGCTGGCATTAACTCAGGTTTCACAAGGGAAGAAAATATATAAATAAATGCCAAGCCAGGCAATGGTACAGTAAAGCAGACTGGTTTTACTGAGTTACTGGCCACTGGTTGTCAGAAGTTGGGGCGGAATTTCTTGTCATGTTGTCTACAGTGGAACAGGAATAAAAGGAGCTTCACTCTGTGTCTGGCTTTGGGAGGGTGTGAAGGGATGTTGTGGGAGTGTGTCATGTTGTCAATACTTATTACTTAATTATTTGTTACAGTGGATTTCAGTTAATTGGGCCATTGGTTATTGGGGCAGCCGTTACTTGGGACAACTCTTAAAGAACAATCCAATCGAAATAGTTGCCAAGAGTACTTTTCTTTATTTGGTACACTATGTCACTTAATTGGGACAGGAGGCTTTTTCCAAAATTTTTAACTGGTGTCAGTGGCATGAACTTATGTGGCTGCTGAAAAACTGCACCATGCTTCCAGTGAATAGTTTATTAATAGCATCATTTATGTGTGTTTCTGTTTTAAAAAGAACAGTGATTTTTGTTTCTTATGGTTGGTGAGGAATAAGCAGTGAGATTATTCTGAACTCCTTCGCTCACTGCAATTTCAAGCATTCAGGTTTGGAGATGCCAGAAATGGCAGAGAGTTAAAATAAAAAAAATTCACTACTTCAACAAGTTAGGAACAGCAAAGAACTTGGAGTCGACAATAATTTTGAATGTTACAATGGAAATGAAGATTTGGAGGATGCAATCATTGAAAGAATTGTGTGAAGGCAGTACATTATCTACATTAGGTGCCGGGGTTGATTTTGTTCATTTACAGTCAATCAAAAGAGTATGGCATTGTACACTGGATTAGTTCTTCCCTTGATAGCTATTAGGAATTAATACTCAGTTTTATAGTGCGGTTGTAGTATTTATAGTGTTATTTGTTCTGTGTATTTTATTTAATACATAATTTGTTACTCAGTTAAATGGTAGTTTGTTTGTTATAAGTCTTTAATTATTTCCATGAATCTTTGGCTAATTGGGGTAGCTGCTTAATTGGGACAAAATGTACTGTTCCTGAAGTGTACTAATTAATTGGAATTCACGGTATTATTGGCATTTCTTTTTTTCTTTATTTTTGTATTTGCACAGCTTGTTGTCTTTTGCATATTAGTTGTTTGTCTGTCCGGTTGGGTGCAGTCTTTCATAAGACACAAAGCATAGGAGCAGAATTAGGCCATTCAGCCCATCGTGTCTGCTCTGCCATTCCATCATGGCTGATCTCGGATCCAACTCAACCCCAGACAGCTGCCTTCTCGCCCTATCCTTTGATGCCCTGACTGATCAGGAAACGATCAATTCTGCCTTAAATATACGCACGGACTTGGCCTCCACCACAGTTTGTGGCAGAGCATTCCAGAGATTCACTACTCTCTGGCTAAAAAACATTTCTCCTTGTCTCGGTTTTAAAGGGCCACCCTCGAATTTGAGGCTGTACCCTCTTGTTCTGGATACCCCCACTATAGGAAACATCTTCTCCACATCCACCCTATCTAGTCCTTTCAACATTTCATGGGTTTCAATGAGATTCCCCCGCATCCTTCGGAATTCCAGGGAGTACAGGCCCAGAGGTTCAAACACTCCTCATATACTGTATTAACATACATTTCCCAACCCTGCATTCCATCTGCTACTTTTTTTGCCTGTTCTTTCAACATGTTTGTCCTCCTGAAATCGCATTGCTTCTTCAGCACTACCTACTCCTCCACCTAGCTTCATATCATTTGCAAACTTTGCCACAAAGCCATCAATTCTATTATCCAAATCATTGACAAACAATGTGAAAAGTAGCGGTCCCAATACTGTCCCCTGAGGAACACCACTGGGCACCGGCTGCCAACCAAAAAAGGCCACTTTTATTCCCATTTGCTGCCTCCTGCCGGTCAGCCATTCCGCTATCCATGCTAGTATTTTTCCTGTAATGCCATAGGATTTTATCTTGTTAAGTAGCCTCATGTGTGGCACCTTATCAAACACCTTCTGAAAATCCAAGCAAGTGACTTCCACTGCTTCTCCTTTGTCCACCCTGCTTGTTACTTCCTCGAGGAAATCTAACAGATATATCAGGCAGGATTTCCCTTTCCAGAAACCATCCTGAATTTGACTTATTTTATCATTGGTCTCCAAGTACCTTGATACTTCATCCTTAATAATAGACTCCAACACTTTTCCAACCTCTGAAATTAAGCTAACTGGCCTATAATTTCCTTCCTTTTGCCTTCCTCCCTTCTTAGAGTGGAGTGACAGTTGCAATCTTTCAATCCTCTGGGACTATGCCAGAATCAACTAATTCTTGAAAGATCATGACCAATGTATCCATCATCTCTTCAGCAACTTCTCTCAGGACTTTGATGTAGCCCATCTGGTCCAGGTGACTTATCCACCTTAAGACAGTTGAGTTTGTCTAGCACTTTTTCCTTCGTAACAGCAATGGAATTCACTTCTGCTGCCTAACACTCATGGACCTGTGGCACACTGCTAGTCTTCCACAGTAACGACAGATGCAAAGTACCCATTAAGTTCATCTGCCATTCCTTTGTCCCCCATGACTACCTCAAGAGCATCATTTTCCAGTGGTCCAATATCAACTCTCACACCTTTTTACTCTTTGTACAACTGAAACAAATTTTGGTATCCTGCTTTATATTTCTGGCTAGTCTGCCCTTGTATTTTATCTTTTCCCTTCTTAGATCTTTTTTATTTGTGTTTTGTTGTATTTTAAAAGCTTCCCAATCATTCAACTTCCTACTCACTTTTGCAAACTTGTATGCCACTTTCTTGGCTTTTATGCAGTCCTTAACTTCCTTTGTCAGCTACGGTTGCCTACCCCTGCCATTTGAGAACTTCTTATTCTGAGGGACATGTCTGTCCTATGCCTTGTGAAATATTCCCAGAACCTTCAGCCATCTCTGCTCTGCAGTCATGCCCGCCGGTATCATCCTCCAATCCACCTAGACAAGCTCCTCTCCCATGCCTCTGTAATTCCCTTTATTCTATTGCAATACTGATACATGTGAGTTATGCTTCTCCTTTTCAAACTGCAGTATGAATTCCATCATAGTATGATCATTGCCTCCTAAGGCTTCCTTTACATTTAACTCCCTAAAAAAGGTTTGGATTGTTACACAACACCCAATCAAAGATGACCTTTCCCTGAGCAGGCTCAAGAATAATCTGCTCTAAAAAGCCATCTCATAGGCATTCAACAAAATCTCTATCTAGTGATCTGACAGCAACCTGATTTTCCCCATCCCCTTGCATATTGAAGTCCCCACTACAAGTGTGTCATTTCCCTTATTACATGCCTTTTGCAGTTCCCTTTGCAATCTCAACCCCACATCTTGGCTACTATTTGGAGCCCTATATAAGATTCCATAAGACCATAAGACATAGGAGCAGAATTAGGCCATCTGGACCATCAAGTCTGCTCCACCATTAAAACATGGATGATCTTTCTTTTCTCCTCCTCACCTCCAGTTCCCCGCCTTCTCCCTGTAACCTTTGATGCCATGTCCAATCAAGAACCTATCAATGTCTGCCTTAAATACACCCAACGACCTGGCCTCCACAATTGCATGTGGCAAAAAAATCCACAAATTCACCACCCTTGGCTAAAAAAATGTCTCCGCATCTCTGTTTTGAAGGAGAGCCTCTCTGTCTTGAGGCTGTGTCCTTTTGTTCTAAACTCTCCCACCATGGGAAACATCCTTTCTACATCTACCCTGTCTAGGCCTTTCAAGATTCCAAATGTTTCAATGAGATCCTCCTCATCCTTCTGAATTCCAGCGAGTACAGAGCCAGAGCCATCCATCATTCCTCGTATGATAACCCTTTCATTCCTGTAATCATCCTTGTGACCTTCTCTAGATCCTCTCCAATGCCAACGCATCTTTTCTAAGATGAGGGGCCCAAAACTGTTCACAATACTCAAGGTGAGGCCTCACCAGTACCTTATAAAGCCTCAGAATCACATCCTTTCTGTTGTATTCTAGACTTCTTGAAATGAATGTTAACATGGCATTTGCCTTCCTCTCGACTGACTGAACCTGCAAGTTAACCTTTAGGGTGTTCTACACAAGGATTCCCAAGTTCCTTTGCATCTCAGATTTTTGGATTTTCTCCCCGCTTAGAAAATAGTCAGCACATTTCTTTCTACTACCAAAGTACATGACCATGCATTTTCCAACATTATATTTCACTTGCCACTTTCTTGCCCATTCTCCTAATCTGTCTAAGCCCGTCTCCATCCTACCTGCTTCCTCAACTCTACCTGACCCTCCGCCAAGCTTCATATCATCCGCAAACTTGGCAACAAAGCCATCCATTTCATCATTAAATCATTTATATACAGCATAAAAAGAAGTGGTCCCAACACCGACTGTAGGTTCCCATTAATTTTTGCTTAGTATGCCCATAATGGTTTTTAACTCTTGTTGTTTCTTAACTCCACCCACAAAGGTTCAACATTCTCTGGCCCTATTTCACCTCTTTCTAAGGATGTAATTCCATCTCTTAACAACAGAGCTACACCACCGCCTCTGCTTTCCTGCCTGTCTTTTCGATGCAAAGTGTATCCTTTGATGTTAAGCTCCCAACTATGGCCTTCTTTCAGCCATGACTCAGTGATGCCCACAATGTTATACAACCAATCTCTAATTGTGCCACGAGTTCATCCACCTTATTTCAAACACTATGCCTATTTAAATACAGCACATTCAGTCCTGCATCCTTCACCCTTCCAAATTTTGCCTCTGAGTATCAATGCAGACAAAGCAAAGAAATAAATTGTGCCAGTCATTGGCTTGTCCTTCCTTCCATTCATATTAAATACAACATCATCTACTTGTAATCCTGCTGGCTCATCCTCAGCTCTGTCACCCTGGTTCACATCCCCACCACCCTGGTCCCCATCCCCATGCCAAATTAATTTAAACCACTCACAATTGATTCTACTGTGTGTCTTGTATTTACCGTCAATACCCACCAGAAAAATGAATCTCAGAGTTGTGAATGGTGACATATATGTACTTTGATAATAAATTTACTTTGAACTTTGTAGTTTGCCTCTGACCCTTTGCTTACTGCAGGCCTAGTGGAAGAGTTACCCTGCGACTCCCAGTGCCCGTTTGTCCACTACAGCACATTTTACATCTCAAGGGGAATTCGTTGTGCTCTCCCTCTTCCCATCACTGAGAATTGCCCTATCATCCCTCCGATACTCCTACCACCCAATAATTCCTTCTTCTCTCCGGCAGCCTCACCTTGCCCCTGTTGCCTGGAAGGCAAGTTCGGTCTAATAGAGCCGAGTTAGTTCGCTGTGGAATGCGACAGTTTCTAAGATGGGCATCAACTGTGTGCGAGACAGAGAGAGGCTCTCAGATGCTCTTCACTCTCTGGGCTCACCCCGGGAATGTCTGTGAAATCCACCTCACTGCTTGCTGTGTGACGTCATGGAGAGGTCGATGTCCCTTTGTGAGCTCACCGGGGGAGGGCTGGCTGTGAGGGAGGCTTGTGAGGGGAGGCAGGGGATTGAGATAATGGTCCCAACACCTCTCCCTTCCCTTAAAACATTGCACGAATCTGCCTTTTGTTCCCCCTTTCTACCGTCTACTGCCTCCATCTTTCCTGGTAATCAATCAACGACCTGCCGCTTAGAGGAAATTGCTTTGGTAAAACTCTTACCTTTGGCGGTCTCGGCATTCTGGATGAAAATAAGTGCTTGGAGTTCCCGCTGCAGCTCCCTAGCATGATTAACTAGTAGCTGCATTCAGATACATGTCTCAGAGGTCTGGTCCTCGGGGGCACCGGATGTCTTGCTGACCTCCCACATCGTGTGCGACGCATCGTGTGCTACCCTAGCCGCTATCTTAATGCACAAAGTGTGAAGGCTGAAGTCGAATGACATTACCTATCTTCACGTCTTTTTCCACTACTCTGCCTCTTCAGTGAACTTCAACGCTTTTCAAGACTCTGTGTTTACAACTCAAACACAGCCATGCTTAAAGTCGCCGCTCCCCAGAGTCCTACATCATCCCTTCTTTAAAGAAAGATCGACATTTTATTTTCTACTTGCTCTCTGATCCTGTATGAGGATATTCAATGTTCTGTGTACAAGAACATGCAGGTTCCTCAAAACAACAATGTCTTTCGTTCGCTCTACATTATAAAAAGTACTGTTTCTTCAGAGCTACTTAATTTCCGGCTCAGCTGAGCCACTTCCCCCCTCTATGGCTCCACTCAATGTCCGTGATTTCTTTGAGTGTGTGTGCGTGTGTCGGGGGGGTGGGGGTGGGGGGACTGACTCCTTAACATAAAAGACCGCGAGAAGTCTATAAGAGAGTGGGAATAGTGATTGAATTTAGATAAACAGCGATAGTGGTGTTGAATGGTGGATCAGGCCGAGTTACCTGATCAGCCTGTCCCTTCCTTTCAATGCTGAGGTTTTGTCCTGAAAGGGAGAAAAACGGGAGGGAATTCACATCAGAAAGTAACTGGTTATGTGGGGAACGCATGTTTCGCATGCATCAGTCCCTCATTCATCCTCTGACATCTCCACTCTGGCGTGGCCTCCATGAATTTTGAACAGACGTCGAGAAGGAATTCCAACTGTAAAATCCAATTCACATAATACCCGCATCTCACAGAGCTGGGAATGTAACAGGTGCAGGGTTGAAGTCACTTCCAACATTTATCTCGCCAACTATCAGACGTGTTCCTCTTTATATAATAAGATTTATCGTTGTAGGAACCTGAGAAATGGGCGCAGTGGCACGGAATGAACACTGAGCAGAGTGATAATGAGCTCTGAGAGCCGGGTAAGAGCACTCAGAGTGAACGGCCAGCACAGTGATAATAGCCGAACGTGTGAGAGTATGTGAAGCAGGAGAATCGGCAAAGGCCGAGCTATGAGCTCAAAATATAGACACTTGAATGCAGGAAATGATGGCTGACACCGGTCTTTCGGCTCTTCACGCACCACCATTCAGTGTGATCATCCAAGGTCGATCCCCTGTTTAGTACACTCCCAGAGCCCGTGATACACTTTGTGGCCAGAAACCATTGATTGTTCAATGGAATAATTGACATTAATTCAAAACAGAAGTGTATTAGGTCCAATGGATTTACTGTTTGAAAGTCGAAGATTCCAGTAAAGGGTTGCGAAAAGCATGGGATCGTGAGCGGCCGACTCCGCATGGCGAGTTCCCAGTGCGGCAGCGGCCTTCAGGCAGCGCGGTATTAGCCAGATAATAATGGCACGCTCATTATGGCCGACCGCCGTTGTCCCGAGGTGGACTGGAACGACAAATCTTTTGGTTAACAGAGAAACGCGCTGAGCGATTGCACCACAGAAGAAGATTAAGAAACGAGGAATCAAAGGTTCATTTCCGAGTTGGGAGACGGTGAGCAGGAATCTGTGCTGGAATTCAATTTTTCACAACCTGCATTGGGAGACAGTGACTAGAGATCGGTGCTGGAACTGACTGTGTACAATCTGCATCAATGCTTTGGATCAGAGTGTTACGGACATTATAAAACATATAATCGCGGAAACATTCAGCGGGTTGAGTGAGAAACGAATGCAGCGTTATAGGTCGGGCAACAGGCCAGGTTTGACCAACACGGCAGAGAGAATTTCGAAGTCAGTAACCCAGATTCATAACTGAATCATTGGACGGCAATAAGAACGAACGCTTTTTTTACCTAGGGGCTGAACAATCAATAGTACCTCACAATTTCACATACATACGCTACTTACTCTGGTAAGACTTTCTGGTTCTGTAGTTAGCGGGAGTCGACCCTTGCTGTGAGAAAGCAGTGGTTTTCCATTCCGAAGGGTTAACCACTCGCCACGTCGTTCGCACTCACCGCACTTGGGTCGAAAGATGCACTTTACTTGAGATTCGATCAGTGTGTTCCGGGGAGGACAAGGGGAGTTAAGGAGTTTCCTGCATTTGTGCTATCATGTCAAAATTTCAGCAAGCTCAGAATTTTGCCACATTGCTAGATATTCGGGAAGTGACACTGACTGTAGGAAGCCTTCCTTCACTGCATTAAAGTCTCCCTGCAGATGTATAATGTGAGCCTTGAAGGTTTTCATCCACAGACGAGCGGACAGTTAACAGCCGAGGAGCATGGAGCCCGAATGGGAAATAGAACAAAGGAGGAAAGGGGTGGGGAAATAGAGGGCTCTGGTTACAGATTTTAGGGAAATTTATATTTGTGCCATCAATTTGGAGGCTCCTTAGTGGGAATATGAAATGTTGATTCCCCACCCTGAGTCTGGCCTCATTGTGGCCCTAGGAGAGACCAAGGAAGGAAATGTCGGCATGTGAATGGGAAATCAAATTGAAATGGGTAGTCACCGGGAGATCCCGACTTTTGCAGCGGAGAGTGATACGACGCTCGGATCCGATTCTCCAATTGGCGTTGGGTCTCACTGATGTAGAGAAGCTTGCACTGGGAGGACCGGATACAATCGATGGCCTCGAAAGACTCGCGGGTAAACTGTCACCTCACCTGGAAGGACGGTTTGGGGCCCTGAGTGGTGGTGAGGAAGGAGGTGTAGTGGCAGGTTTAGCACTTATTGCGGTCACAAGGATAATTGCCAGGAGGAAGATCAGTGGGTGAGAGGAGTGGGCAAGTGTATCACCTAGAGTGCGATTTCTAAGTTAAGTGGGAAAGGGGGCAGGTACAGGGTGGGAAAACGGTGCCTAGTGGTGGGATCCTGTTGGATATGGCAGACGTTGCAGAGAATGGACGCTGGTAGTGTGGTCGGTGAAGACCATGGTAACCCTATCGCCGTTTCAATGCGGGCATGGAGCGAGCTGCCAGAAATATTGGTACAGGCGGGCACAGCGACAACAATTAACAGACATTTGAGCAGTTACACGGAGAAGAAAGGTTTAGTACGAAGTGGGCCAAATTCAGGGAAGTGAGAAGAGTTTAGCTTGTCCACTTGGCTAACATAAATGAGTTGCTCTGAAGGGCGTAACTCCAATGAGCTAGGAGCAGGATGAGATGTGAGAATGATGCACAGAGGGTTTGGAGGATGTAGACAGGAGAAGGGAATGAGTGAGGATATGGCAAATGGAGCAGATTGCAGGAAATGTGAGACCATCCACTCCGAGAGGAACAAACGAGAAGAGTAATTTTACATGGGGACAGAGTGAAATGTCAGAGGGATCTGGATGTCCTTGTAATTAAATCACGGAGAGTCAACAGGGAAGTAATGAGGGAGACAAGCTGTATTTTGTCCTGTGATGCAGGAGGATTGGAGAGAAGGGGTAGAAATGTCTCACTGGGAAGTGAAAGGACCCTAGTGAGACTGCACTTTGAATAATGCGCCAGGTCTGGTCACTACTTCAGGAAGGAAAGACCTGTAATGGAGGGAGTACATTGACCATTCCCTACACTGAATGGACTGGTTCCAGGGATGGTAGGCTGGCTGTATGAGGACAGAGTGACTGGGCTGGGTTCGTATTTTCTGGAATAAGCGATCTGCAGGATTCTTTCAGGGTGTGTCAGCCTGTGTGCAAAGCGGATGTTTCACCTACTGCGGACCCAGTAACAGAACTATCTCAGAATGGCGTGATGTTCATTTAGGATGGAGATGAATTTACATTCCTTTAATAGGAGAACAATTTTAAAATATATTTTTAGGGAAGGAATGTGGAGCCTCAGGTTCTAAGTAGAGTCAAGTCCGAGGACAAAAGTCTCCGGTGGAGTTTTAGTCAAGATGCGAATTGTTGTGCATGACGCTTCGGGCCGTGGAGTGTTTCGGCCCGAAACGTAGACAGGTTACTCCTTTCTATAGATGCTGCCTGGCCTGCTGAGTTCCCCCAGCATTTTGTGTGTTGCTCTGGACTTCCACCAGCTGCAGATTTTCTCGTGTATGTGTCTCCCCAAAAATGTCGCCCTTCAGTCGCTAGAGCTGTCCGAATTAGTCCCCATATGGAATTCCGCTGCGGGACTTTGTCCTAAAATTCATACCCTCAATGTTCACATTCGGTCGAATGAAGTACAGAGTCGATGCGGCCACGCCTGTGGGAAGAGATAAGAGTCAACGTTTCAATGGCGCCACGGTGGCGTAGTGGCTTGCGCGGTGCCATTATAACTCGGATTTCAATTCAGGCGTCATCGGTAAGTAGTCTGTCCGTCTGCCCGTGTATTGCGTCGCACTGCCGTTTCCTCCCACAGTGCAAAGACCTACCGTACAGGTTAATTGGTTATTGTGAATTGTCCGGTGATTAAGTGTGGGGTTAAATCGGGGTTGTCGGGGATGCTGGGGCCACGTGGTTCGATGGGTCGGAAGGGCTTACCCTGTGCTGTAACACTACATAACCAAACAAATAAACAAACAAACAAGCAAACAAACTCTAAGACACTGAAGAAAGAGAACATCGGGGTTGCAAGAGCTGAGCTGATTACGTGATCGATACGATCACACTGAGGATTAAATGTTTACAATAAGTAATTTATTTTTTAAATTTAACGTGTAATCCCTTAGATGTCCCTTTGCTACCAAGCACCCATCCCACCATCCTCTTTATCTTCATCGCCCCCTTAGAAACTGCCGCCGACCCAGGGGCCGATGTTGCTAAATTTGGGAATTACTCCGTACTTTAGAGACCATTCTGTTCTTTAACTAACTTGTACAACCCTCATCACCCCAGTACATCAACGGTATGACGACTTTACACACTTATGGACTACCTCGGGACGGTTGTATTCTCTCATACAATCCTGTTATAAGTGTAATATTGTTGTGAATGTTGTGCCTCTAATTCCACTTGCCTATGATACTACTGCAAGTATACGTTTCATCCCATCTGTGCATACAGTAAATGTAATTGTGTTTATGATAATAAACTCGACTCAGACAGCAACTTGTCCTTGGATCTCCAGCTGCCCAGGTTCAGAGAATGAACGTCCTCGAATTTGCTTTTCTTCAAGTTCTTGTCGAAGTTTAACTCCGCCACGACGGTTCCAAGCCCGGCTGTAAAAGGAGGAGGGCTGGTCATGGGGCTAACAAACCCTTCCCGTAAAATCCCAGGCACCAAAGGCCTCATCCCTGGGAGGGGAAGGATACATCAAGTAGATGGGCTACACCTGAACACTGACCCAGGATAAGTAACTCTGGCGAACTACTTTCGGCGCCTATCCTCCAGTAGGGGCTGACAGGGTTTATAAACAAGAAAATGTTCAGCTTTACTGTCAATCAACCGTTTACATGTATCGATCTGAAAGAAACAACGTTTCCCTGGGACCGAAGTGCAAACCACAGTAGACCTGTCACATAACATATACTTCATCATACTGATTTTATTTTGAGTGGCTCTTTTTGTCATTCCATCTGCTTTCGTATTTTATATTTTACATCACTACCCCAGTCCTTCTCACCTTCCTGTCGCATTAAATGGTAGCGGCAACTGCACCAAATCGGCGCCGGTTACCAGTGCACACTGTTACCTGGTCCCACAGGGCAGGAGCGGCTTCTGATTTGTGCACCGGTCGATTGTGAATTGTCCCTTCAGGTATCCAGTCAAACGATTTGACGGAGTGAATCCATTCATGTGATGGAGATGAGGCATCCCCATCCCACACTGGCGTACCGCTGAGAGCGCTGCCGAATTATTCCGCCTTCCGAGCGGATTCGAGTTATTCTGGGTCTGAAACCAACTGAAAAAATGCCCGAGTAACGGGAAGCGTAAAAGGCCGAGGAGATATACATCCACATCTACAAAACGATGAAGCAGATTCACCCCGACTCCAGAATCTCCTCCAAGGCAATGAGCATCAGGAGCTCATTCACCAGTTCTCCCCTGTGATCCTGACCGCAGTTTAAATTACACCAAGGCCGAAGTTACGGAAGCACTCAATATATTGAATGCCGCAATTAGTAAACAAGAAACAACCTAACCCGATGCCTTTCAAATCATTGACGGGGTCTCCAATCAAGCTTGTTTAAATAAATACTTTATACTTTATTGTGGCCAAACAATTGGTACTAGAACGTACAATTATCATAGCGATAAATCTCTGCTCATTTGTCATAAGCATATCACCTGAGCACTAGGGATCCGAACACGCTCGACTACTACAACACCACCATCAGGAATGACTATCGTTCCATCTCCAGAGCGCACGTGGGAGTTTCTGAAGATCTAGCTGTCCTCACCCTACCTGCATGCGGGCAGAGTCTAAAGATCAAGGCTGGAATAGTCAGGACAACGAAGAATTGGACGTGGGATGCAGGGGAGTGGCTACGGGCTGATTCGACTTCGTGGAGTCAGTGTTCAAGGACTCATAAGAGGATCTGAATGAATTTGCTACTGTGTCACTTTTATAAAGTCAATCGTGCACGAGTGGGTTCCCACAAAATCACTTAGAGTGATTCTCGACCAGAAGCCCGAGGTGAGAGAGATCCGCACTCTGCCGAGGGCTAGATCAGTGGTGAACCAGGGAAGTATGAAATCCAGTTATGACTTCCGGAAAGCCATCGCACGTGCAGGGTGGCAATTCAAACCAAACCTGAATCACAGAAAGTTGCTTGACAGCAGTGACTGACTTCAATGCTATCACCTTCTACAAAGCAACATATGTGACTCCCAGATGAACTCAGTGTCTTTTAGTTTCAGGTTCACCGATTTAAAATATGGAAGAACCTTCACGAACTCTCACAGCCCACGACGACCCAGTGATTCCACTCTTCAAGGCTGACGTGAGACCATCCCTCAGGAGGTTGAACTCAGGGAAAGCATCTGGCCCAGACTGTTGTGGCTGGCCGAGTACTGAAAACCTGTACTGATCAAATGGCTGGAGTGTTTACTGATATCAGAGCTCGGGTGCTCTATCAGAGGGACAATGAGACCACGCGCCTTTTGTTTCACGGAATCTTAGTCAACCCTTTCCATTGCGGATGCAGCGATTCTGATTGACGCGTTCACGATACGCCGCCAAGATAAGACTGGTGAGTCTTTTAAAGGCAGGGGAGGAGGAGGGTGCTTCATGATCAGCTCCTCGTGGTGTACAAATGTGCGGGGCTGTCGGAGTGCTGCTCACCAGACCTGGAGTATCTCGCAGTCAAGTGCTGTCCATTCTAACTTCTGCAATAGATATCAGAGATCGTTTTGGCAGCGGTGTACATCCCACTACGGGCAAGCAGGCTCTAGACGAACTGAGTGATGTGATAAACAGGCATGAAACAGCACATCCCGATGCCCTTCCTATCATTTTGGGGGATTTTAACCAGGCCAACTTGAAAAGATCTCAACATAATAATAACAACCAACGTATCACTTGTAGTACCAGAGGAACCAACACATTAGACGATTGTTACATCACCATCAAGAGTGCTTATCGTGCCATCCCACGCCCAGTTTGGAAAGTCTGATCACCTGGCTGTACTTCCTGTCATGGTTCGGTCTGTGAAGTACGCGTTCCGGTTCACGGTCCGGTCCATGGACTCCAGACTTCCGGCCTTCCGGCTGTCCCTTGTTTCAGTTGGACTTAATCATAGGCACCTGATTCTCGTCTTGGGACTGGGAATATAAGTGGCCCTGGGTTTGAGTGCGGTTGCTGGTTCATCTCGGCAGTATCCCGTCCTCGCCTCCGCGGGGTAAGTCAGGCCGTCTTTGCCGTTACCCTGCGGTTGGATCTGTCGCTTCCTGTCCTTGCCACCGTTGGGTAATCCAAGCCGTCTTTGCCATTACCCTGAGGCTGGACTGTTCCCTTCCTTTCCCCTTCCTTCTGAAGCCTTGCCCTGCAACCTGTGTCTGGAGCCTTGCCTGCAACCTGTGCCTGGGGCCTTGCCTGCAACCTGTGCCTGGGGCCTTGCCCTATAACCTTGTCAAGTTCTACCACCGGAGCGAGACCGGGGCCTTGCTGTGTCAAGACAAGGAACTGTCTATCGTTGAGTTGGAACTGTCTCTGTGTCCACGCCTTCGCTAGGTAGGTCTGGCTGTTTGCCGCTACCTAGTTTTGGGAACCGTTTTGTCGTGTTCAGCATTCTGTGTAGAGCCCCGGCCCCAAGTCCTGTTCCCAAGGAGGGGTCCTGGCTCGTGTTCTGTGTTCGAGTCCCGGCCCTAAGTCCTGTTCCCAAGGAGGTGTCCCGTCATTGTGTTCCATGTCCTCGTGTTCCTGTCTCTCAAGTCCAAGGCTCCGTGTTCCCGTGGTCTAGAACGAGGCTCTGTGTTCCTATCCTCCTCAAGACCAAGGCTCTGTGTTCTGCGTTCCTGTCGTCCCAAGTCCAAGGCTCATCTGTTCCTGACTACCAAGTCAAGGCTTCGTGTTCTCGCTCTGTCCATGTGCTACGTCCTGTGCTGGAGTTCCCTTGTCCTGCATTGGAGTTCCCTCATCTTGTCAAGGAGTCTCTTGTTCTGTCCTGTAGCCTCGCCTAGTCCTGTCTCCCAAGACCACGTCATGTCTTCGCATAGTTCCCAGGTCCTTGTTCAGTCTCTGGCTCGGAGTCCAAACTCAGGCTTCATCATGTCCTCACCCCGAATTACCCAAGCCATGAAGTACCCAAGCCTTGAAGAACCCAAGCCATATCCAGTCCTGTAGCCACATCATGTCCTCGCCTATTTCCGGGGTCCGAGCCCGAGTCAAGACCCAGGTTCTGAGTCATTGTGCAGTCTCCGGCTCGGAGTCCAAGCTCAGGCTCCTAGTTCCAGTTCCCTGTCCTGGTTCCGCTTGACTAGCCAACACCCTAGCCCAGTCTGTGTTCTTGTCCCAGCTCGCTATTCAAGTCCTAGTACTTCAGTGTCTGTGTCTTACATTTGGGTCTGCTAACAACGCTCCCACTTATGACACTTCTGCTCCTGAGTATAGGCAGAAAGTGAAGACCGTATCACCAGTAGTAAGTAGTAAGTTATGGAGATGGGAGGCGCAGGAGTGCTTACAGGACTGCTCTGAATCAGTGGATTGGACAGTGTTCAGGGATTCATCGTCGAGGCTTAATGAGTACACCACAGCTGTTGCTGTATTCCTTAAAACCTGTGTGGATGAGTATGTGTCAACGAGAACTTTACTGTACATACCCAAATCAAAAGCCATGGATTAACCAGGAGGTTCATAGTCTGCTGAGGACTGGAGCTGTGGCATTTAAGTCTGGCGACTCAAGACTGTACAGGAAACCAGGTATGACTTGCAGAGGGCTATTTCAAGAGCTACGGAACAATTCTGAATGAGGCTTGAGGTGACATCAGCTGCATGTCAATTCTTGCAGGGCTTGTAGACCATTACATCCTGCAAAGAGAAAGCCAACGTCATGAATGGCAGTGATGCTTCACTCACCGACCATTCAACGTCTGTATGCTCGCTTTAAACGGGAGGATAAACTCCAACTATGAGGGTCCCAGCACCACCCAGTGACCCTGTGATTTTTGTCTTAGAGGCCAATGCCAGGTTGTACTTCAAGAGGTCCAATCCTCACCAGGCGGCAGGCACTGATGGAGTACCTGCCAACGCTCTTAAAACCTGTGCCATCCAACTGGTGGTGCGGTGTGTGTGTGTGTGTGTGTCGGCGGGGGTGGTGGGGGGTTGTTCAAACACGTTTTCGATCTCTCATTGCAACGTTTGGACGTTCCCACCTGCTTCAAATGCGCAACAACTCTACCCGTGCCCTAGAAGGGCAGGGTGAGCTGCCTCAATGGCTATTGTCCAGCAGCACTCACATCTCCAGTGATTAAATGATTTGAGAAGTTGGTTATGGCTGGAATCAATTCCTGCATCAGCAAGGACCTGGATCCACTGCAATTTGCCTGTCGCCGTAATAGGTCTACAGCAGATGCGATTTCACTGGCTCTCTACGTGGCCTCTGATTTCCTGGACAATGCCAATACCTATGCCAGGATGCTGTTTATTCACTACAATTCAGTGTTTAATCCCACAATTCTCACAGTTCTGAACTAAGAGCTCCAGAACCTGGGGCTCTGTACCTCGCTCTGCAACTGGGTCCTCGACTTTGTAACCGGAAGACCACTATCTGTTGTGGATTGGAAGTACCATCTCTACCTCATTGACAATCAACACTGGCTCACTTCAGGGATGTGTGTGATTAGTCCACTGCTGTACTCTCTCTACAGCTATGACTGTGTGGCTGGGATCAAATGCCATTGATAACTTTGCTGACAATAAAGCCATTTTTGGCATAATCTCAGATGGTGAAGAGAGGGCATACAGAAGCGAGATATACAGTGCTTTGATAAAGTATTCAGCCCCCAACACTTTGTTCACATAAATATTACAACAAGGGATTTTTGTCAATTTAACTGACAAGTTTTATTTGTGAATCTCATGCTCTTATTTCACAGTAGATCCTAAAAACAAGGAGCATTGTAAAGCATGAAAAGTTAAATATTCAAAAACTGAAATTTCATCCGTACAACAGTATTCATCCCCTTTTCTCAGTACTTAGTTGAACCACCTCTCACAGCTATCATAGCCAGTAGTCGTTTTGGATAAGCCTCTATTAGCTTTGCAGGATGGGATGAAGCAAGATTTGCCCATTCCTCCTTGTAAGATTTCTCAGGCTGTGGGAGGTTCGTGGGGAGCTGCGGTGGACAGCCATCTTGACGTCTTGCCAGAGATGTTCGATAGGGTTAAAGTCAAGACTGTAACTGGGACACTCAAGGCTATCAATTTTCTTCATTTGAAGCCACTCCATCGTTGCTCTGGCGATGTGTTTTGGGTTGTTGTCCTGCTGAAATATAAACTTTCTCCCCTGTTTAAGCTTTTCAACAGAGGCTAGCAGGTTTATCTCCAGGATCTCTCTGTATGTTGCAGTATTCGTCTTCCCATGAATCCTGACCAAATTTCCAGTTCCGCTACTTATTTTTCTAAAAGTATTTATTTACTTTTAGATATTTAGTTTAAAAAATATTTTTAGTCACAATGGAATGGCTTCAAATGAAGGAAATTAATGCCCTTGAATGCCCTAGTCAGAGACCTAACCTTAACGGGAACGAACATCTTTGGTAAGACCTTAAAATTGCTGTCTACCGCAGATCCCAAATTAACCTGGCAGAGCTTGAGAAATTTTGCAAGGACGAATGGGAAAATCTTTTTCCACCACGTTGTGGAAAGCTAATGGAGGCTTATCCAAAAAGATTATGGTTCAACTTCAACTAAGTATTGAGCAAAGGAAATTAATACTTTTGAACTGTTGACATTGGAATTTTTGGAATTATAGGTTTGCAAACTTTTCAGTTTTCCCTGACATTGGACTTACTGTGAAAAAAGAGTACGTGATCCGTAAACAAAAATTCTCGGTTAAATTGATCGAAATCCTTGGTTGTAATACTCATTTACACGAACAAACGTTTGGGGGCTGAACAGTTTGTCAACGCACTGTACAGTACCAGCTAGTTGAGCGGTGTCGCAGTAACGACCTTTCATCCAACATCAGTAAGACCAAAGAACTGATTGTGGGCTTCAGAGAGGGTAAGATGAGGTAGCACACAGCAGTCCTCATAAGGGAATCAGAAGTGGAGGGGGTGAGCAATTTCAGGTTCCTGGGTGTTAATATCTCTGAGGACTTAACCTGGACCGAACACATCGATGCAGCTATAAAGAAGGCAAAACAGCAGCTATATTTCATTAGGAGTTTGAGGAGGTTTGATTTGTCACCAAGAAACACTCGGAAATTTCGACAGATGTACCGCAGAGAGCATTTTAACCGGCTGTATCACCGTCTGGTATGGGGTGGGGGCGCTACTGCACAGCATCGAAGTAAGCTGCAGAGGACATTTTCAAGGAGTGGTGCCTCAGAAAGGTGCACCCATCATTAAGAACCCCCACCACCCAGGACATGCCGTTTTCTTATTGCTGCCATCACGGAGGAGGTACGGAAGCCTGAAGGCAAACACTGAACAATTCAGGAACAGATTGTTCCCCTCTGCCGTCCGACTTCTGAATGGACTTTGAACCCATGAACACGACCACGCTACTTTTTTATTTCCTATTTTTTCACTACTTATTTAATTTCACTAATACCTCCTTGTGCAACTGGATGCTCGATTTCCTCAGCTGCAAACCCCAGTAATTTCGGATTGGCAACAGCATCGCATCCACAAGCACCATTAACGCGGATGCACCACAATGCTATGTACTTCTCCACCTGACCTATTTGCTATATACTTATGACTGTGACGCTAACCATAGCTCCAATGGCATATTTAAGTTTGCGGACGACACCACTGTCACTGGACGAATTACAGGTGGTGAGGAATAAGCATTTAGGAGGGAGATTGAAAATCTGACTGAATTGTGCATCAACAGCAACCTATCGCTGAATGTTAGCAAAGTTAAAGAGCTGATTATTGACCAAGGAGGAGGAAATTGGAAACCAATGAGCCGGATTTCATCTGGGGCTCGAAAGCGGAGAGGGTCCGCAACTTTAAACTCAAATAATAATTTCAGAGGCTCTGTCTAGGGTCCAGCACATAAGTGCCATTACATAGAACGAACGGCAGTGCCTCTAATATTTTAGAAGTGTGTGAAGATCCAGCCCGTCATCGATTGATAAACTTCAATAGATGCGCGGTGGAGAGCATACTGACCGCCTGGTATGGATATACTAATGCCCTTGAACGGAAAAGCATACACAATCCAATGCCTACAGCCCAGTCCGTCGCCACGGTAGCGCAGAGGACAGCGCGGCGCTGTTCCAGTTTGGGGCGTTGGAGTTCGGAGTTCAATTCTGGCGTCCTTTGGAGGGACTCTCCCAGTGCATTGCATGGGTTTTACCCGGGTGCTCAGGTTTCCCCTCACATTCCAAAGACGTACCGGGTAGGTAAATTGCTGATTGTAAATTGTCCCTTGTAAATTAACCCCGTGGTAAATTGGGGTTTTCCGAGGTTCCTGGGGCAGGCGAGGCTCGAACACCGGAATAGCCTACTCCGCGGTGTATCTCTAAATAAAGTAAAATAAAATCACGGATAAAGCCCTCGCCGCCATTGAGAACATCTACATACAGCGTTGTTGCAGGAAAGCAGCATCCATCATCAAGGACCCCAACCATCCAGGTAATGCAATTTTCTCGGTGCTGCCATCAGGAAAGAGATACAGGAACCTCAGGACCCACACCAACAGGAACAGTTATTACCCCGCAACCATCAGGCTCTTGAACC